>NC_081183.1:109743440-110032154 GCF_029867415.1 Vicia villosa
ATCCACTTAATATCTGAGTTTAATGCTTCTGTGTTGTTCGATCGGTTGAGACATCGTCGAAAGAGCAATATAGTTGAACTCTGTCGGTGTTGCAGACATGGACATTGATGAGAGGGATATGTGGTGATTCTGACGAGTATTGTAGATTGAGTACGGCGGAGTGATAAATCTAAGTTTGTGAGGAGTAGTCTAGATTCAAACCAGATAAGCTATTCTCTATCAAGAATGAATTTATTTTATGTTCATAAGTTAAATTTCCGCATTTACCGTCTAAACCCATTTTAACCCGAACTCAAGAACTAAGAAACCGTCGAACGGCAGTTCAGTAGCACTAATCTCTGTGGACACGATAAATTCTCGGATAAATATTTCCAAAACTTTTGTTGCTTGCCGCTATACCGCTCCAACAAAATGGCGCCGTTGCCGGGGATTGGTGTTTTTATTGAATTCGCATTGCGATAGTTTCTTTGTTTTTGAGTTTTGTGAATATCGTATATTTGTGAATTTTCTTATACTTGTATACTTTTGTATAGTGGATTGTATAGATACATGTTCTAATTTTGTTTGGTGGATTTATTAAACAAGTTGAACTCAGATAGTTCTTTAATTTCAAATCTTCACTTTTCAACTTGTTTAGTTAATTTCACCAAATTTTTGTAAAACTTGTGTTTTTACTTATCGTTACTTGTTTGTTAATACATGTTGTTTACGTATTGTTGTATATTCTCTTGTTTCGTAATGTTTGTTCGTGTGTGGTTAGAATACTTTCTTTAGGTTCATGTTTGGGCGAAAGCGTTGGCGTGTCGGGGAGAAAGCTACTACCGTGCACAATAAAGGCGCCGAGCTTACGACGTAAAACAAGCGCTTGTTGGGAGGCACCCCAACGGTTTTGACTTTTGTAAATTCTGTTAGTTGTGTAAAATGAGATGTGTAGGTGTTAAGTGGAGGCTACACCAGTTGTGCAGTCTTCTGGACTGGTTTTTGCTTTTCTGGTGTAGCGCGCGTCGCGCGCAAAGTGGGCGTGTCGCGCGGCCTGGGAGCTGAAGAGCTTGGTTTGGCAGAACTTTGCGCGCGTCGCGCGGTCTTGAGGGCGCGTCGCGCGCCTTGTAACTTTTGGCCAGTGAATTCTTTTTAATGGTTCATTTGCCTAGTTTTTTTCCCACTTACACCAAGGCTTTGTAGTATAGTATTTTATAGTTTTATTTTTAATTCTCTTGTTTGTGTTTAGATTCAAATTTTGGCCCGATTACTTGGAGTCGCATTTGGTAATTCTCCGATTGTGATAGATTCAACATGTCGGTTGTGCGGTAATGATTGTTCAAATTTGTACGTTGCAAGGTACTCGTTTATCGCTTTCTATAGCATATCATGTTTAGGAGACTTTTCATTTGTACAATTTTCATATTACTCATTCTTTTTGCATAACTTGCTCATGACTTGAATCACAATTAGTTTCCCTTTTTTACCATAAATGTGAGGTGGCTTTCCATTGTGTATATATGCGAGTGACCGACATTTCTTGTTTTAACTGGATATTATTATGTTTAATCTTTCGTTTGTATTGATTTTGTGAATGCACGAAAGTGATCAAGGCACTTGTTTGATTTTGAGCACAACTACCATAGCCAAATATCAATTCACCTTGTGAGTGTGTGACCATTAGTAATCCCTTTTGAGTCTTTTTGTCAATATCCATATTGTTTTTGCTTAATGCTTGTCTAGGAGCATTTGGTTTTCATTTGTTTATGGATGTTTGATTCTTTGTTTTCTTGAACCCTCAACTATGATATTTAGTTGTATTTTTACCTTGCCTTAGAAAGTAGGGAGTATTCACTTTATGTTGTGGTTGAATTCAAGTTGGGGAGAGGATGTTTACCCATTTATATTGTGGTTGATATGAGGTTGTGAAAAGAAAAAGAAAGAAAAGAAAAAGAAAAGAAAGAAAAAAAAGAAAAGAGAAAAAGTTTGAAAAAGAAAATATCAAAAAGAGTATGAATAAGAGTGTGCTAATAAGTTTTGTGTTTTGTTTCCAAGATTGTTGGATGAGTGTTCAAAGTCCTCACCTTTCGGTGTTTTTCATCTACCGATGAGTTTTTGCTAGGCGTGATTCATTATTGAGCTTGTTTTGTTTTAAGATGTTTTGTATGAATTTTTGTACTTAGGAATCGTTTCATTTTCATGTTGTCGTTGTAGGATAATGGTAAGTATTTACTTTGTTCGTATGTTTTTGTTTGAACCGTACAATTGTTTCGTTTTTCTAAACTTTGTTGATTCTTGATTCTTTGGATTTTCACTTTTGCGATTTGAGTGTTTGGCCTTGTTTGAGGACAAACAAATTCAAGTTGGGGAGAGTTGTTAAGTGCCAAAATGTAGTTATTTTGTATATATGTTTTGTTGCACTTATCGATACTTTTTGTTGATATTCGTTGAATAATTCCCCGTTTTGTGTATAAATACGTATACTTTGTGAATCGATATATTTTCATACACTTTTATACTTTTTGATAGTTTTCTACTCTTTTTGTAGGTATTCTTGCGTATTTGGAGCATGAGCAATAAAGTGTCGAAGACACGGCTTCAAACGCGCGATTTTGAGCGACGGAATCAATTCATTCGGTGGTTAAGGCTCAAAATGAGGATGATAAAAATCATCAATCTGACTGCCATTTATTCATTTTTAGATAGGAAATTGAATAAGTTTTCCAACGCTTCGAACCGGGCGCAAATCGGAGTTACGGTTCTCAAGTTACGCCATTTTTACTAAAAGCTGTTTTTTTCAACTCAGCGAGTTGGGCGCGATGCGCGCTCCTACGCGCGACGCGCGCTGTACCAGATCCAAAATTGCATAAATAGGCGAAAATCAGATTTTTTAGGTTATGTTTTGGGTATTTTTGAACCCCAACTCATCCAAGGTCATTTTTGGGTAGATTTAGCTTGGAAACACCATTGGAGCTTGTAATCGGATGATCGGAGGTCGAATTTCTCATCGATTGGTGTTGACAAACCAAGAAATGTTTGGTTCCTCTTCTTCTCTTCTCTTTGTATTTCTCTTTTAGTGAGTTTGTATGTAAATACTCTAAACCCATGGATGTTTGTTGCTTTTTCTACTAGTTGTATAAAGTTTGCTTTACAAATCTTAATCGGTGTTTTTCTGATCTTTTTGCTTAATTTCTTTGGATTTGTGTTGTTGTAGAAATAGACATCACAAATCTTGATTAGGGGGATATCTATTAGCTTTTGATTCTAGACATAGGATTGGGGTTAACATCCACTTAATATCTGAGTTTAATGCTTCTGTGTTGTTCGATCGGTTGAGACATCGTCGAAAGAGCAATATAGTTGAACTCTGTCGGTGTTGCAGACATGGACATTGATGTGAGGGATATGTGGTGATTCTGACGAGTATTGTAGATTGAGTACGGCGGAGTGATAAATCTAAGTTTGTGAGAAGTAGTTTAGATTCAAACCAGATAAGCTATTCTCTATCAAGAATGAATTTATTTTATGTTCATAAGTTAAATTTCCGCATTTACCGTCTAAACCCATTTTAACCCGAACTCAAGAACTAAGAATCCGTTGAACGGCAGTTCAGTAGCACTAATCTCTGTGGACACGATAAATTCCCGGATAAATATTTCAAAAACTTTTGTTGCTTGCCGCTATACCGCTCCAACAATAACTTTTCGTATTTGGAATCATAACAATTAACTTTTCGTGATGGTTTGTAGTATTTGGAATATTATAAACCCATATGTGGTTTAGGAATATGGGTTTATAATATTCCAAATATTACCTTATGATGGTTTATAATATTACAAATACTACTCCATCACTTTATGATGTTGAGTTTGAGAGAAAAGTTAATGGCGGATCTAGAACAATCACGAACGAACACTCATCTTGGAGTGCAATTTTCTCTTCATGTACTGCAAACATCTCAAGTAAATACAACTCAACTTGTGTTCTTAGGCGCTATAAACACGTTTGCACCAAATCTATCCATTAAGTTGTAAAATAACAACTTCTTATTGTGGATTCAGTAGATAAAAGGAATTATACTCTTTCACAAGCTCAACAGGGTAGTCATCAGTCCTCATATTCCACCAACTTTCAAAACTGAGCATGACTGAATTGCCAACATAATTTGTGAAAGTTATGAATCTTTGATAGTACAAGGCACTGTTCACATGGTTAGTGTCTACGATTTCTAAAGGATTTCTACATCAGGATTCTAATATGAATACATGCCTATAATGTCTGAGACAAGGTTCGTAAACACTTAAACTCTCAGATGAAAGCTCGAGTTCACCAACTGAGGTCAAAGTTGAAGATAAGTGAGAAATATAACAGATCTATTTCTGAGTATGTTTTTTGCATTCATGCCATTGTAGATTTGCTTCTTGCTATAGGTGATCCAACCTCTGAAAGATATTAGATTAATGTTATTCTCCAAGGGTTTCCTGAGGAGTATAACCCATTTATCATGATGATATATAACTAGAGAGAACCAACATATATCTATGATGCAAAGGAACTCTTGTATGTCCAAGAAGCTTAGTTGCAAAAATTCAAGCATAAACTTGCTACTCTAAGTGCAATTGCAAATGTAGCTCAAGGCATGTTTCATCAAAATTCAGATAAACATGGAAACCCTAATGGTGGATCTCATTAATACTTTTATGGCAAAGGAAGGTTTACACGTAGTAGAGCTTATGGAAGACATACTTACACCACAAGCAATCAACCTACCTTTCAATTGTGCAACAAAAATGGCGATTTTGTACTTGAATGCTGGCATCGATTTGATGAGTACTTTGAACTTACTTTAGCCAAATCTTATACACAAGGGTCTAAAACAAATAACTCGAATGATTCTTAGAGTTCCATGAACCAATGCTTTTACTCCTCAAGCAAAAACATACTTAGCATATCAAGACAACTTAAAAATCTCTCAAGAACTGGAAGCACAAGCCAGATTTGCATACTCATGTGCTTCTCACCATATCGCATCTAATCATTTAAATTTACATCATATTCAATCATTTGTAGATCCAAATAAGTCTATAATTGGTAATGGACAATGTCTATAGAGTAAAACAATTGGTCATTCAAAGTTTCCTTCTACTCTTGTGCCAAATTACATGTTAAAACTAACTTATTTGTTACATCACTACTACGGAAAAGGGCTTTAAAAGCGCTTATTTTGGGCTTTAAGAGCGCTTTAAAGCGCTGCCAAAGTCAGCGCTGCCGTAGGTATCGACAGCGCTTTTGAAACTCCAAAAGCGCTCTCGTAGCCCCCTATAGCAGCGCTTTCTCCAGAAAAGCGCTCTCGTATTCCCCCTATAGCAGCGCTTTTTCCAGAAAAGCGCTCTGGTAGCCCCCCTTATAGCAGCGCTTTTTCGAGAAAAGCGCTCTGGTAGCCCCCCTCATAAGAGCGCTTTTATCCAGAAAGCGCTCTCGTAGCCCCCCCTATAGCAGCGCTTTTCCAGAAGCGCTTTCGTAGGTTGCGTTTTTTTAAATTTTTTATGCCTTTTTTTAATCTTAGGCAGCGCTTTTAGTAGTAAAGCGCTTTAGTAGGTGGCCCTTTAAGAGCGTTTTTTAAAAGCGCTGTCGTTGCTAAATGAGGTATTTTAAAGTGCAACCTGTAATTTAAGCCTCCCAATTCGACCTGTAATTTATATTTATTTTCAACCTGTATTATTTTCGACCTGTAATATATTTTCAACCTGTAATATTTTCAACCTGTAATATATTTTCGACCTGTGATATATTTTCAACCATAGGTAGGACAATATATATATATATATATATATATATATATATATATATATATATATATATATATACTAATATAATACCATTATAATATCCAAAATTATATATATACATCATTATAGTTCAATTCACATGTAACTAAGTCATGTCAAACAAACTAAATCAGTAACATCAACAATATTATACTTCAAATATTGGCAACAGTATGAACAAAGTTAGTAACCACCTAGACTATAATATTATACTTCAAAATTTTGATCGTTTCCCGGCTTGGTCCTGCAAAGTATGAACAGAACAACACGGTCAATTAAAGGCTCAACAACAACAAAAACAAACATGAAACAAACTATCAGTTTCAAATCAATCCACTAATGTAATGTGTCATAAATCCACCAATGTAATGTGTCATCAATCCAGTTTCAAATCAAACTATCAGCACCACTTAACAATAACAAAAACAAACATGATTCATATAACAACGTCATCATCGTCAACTAATATTAAGCAAAATGAACCAACATCCACCAAAGAAACTCAAACACAAAGTCATTATCAAAATAATGTATTCATAAAAATGTTCACAAATAATGTATTCATACCTATATGAATAGTTGCTGAATATAAAATTGACACAATTCCTCTTTGATTTCTTCAAACTTAAGCCTCGTGTAAGAAGCAGCATAGAAGTCATCAAAGTACTACATAAGAAAAACATAATATGAATGATTTAGTTAAATGTAATAAATTATAAGAAATTATCTTAAGTTATAAATCCATACCGTGATTGGAATCTCTAATTGATTCGTTTGAATGATTTCTTTCATAAACCTCAAAACATAGTATCCACAATCTGAACTATTTCGCTGTATCGGACACTACATAGAAAAAAAATAAGATTTTATAGTTGTCTTGTTTTATCAAGTAGCATAAATATTATAAGCAAAATTGTGAAAATTAATGTACCTCCACTTTGATCCAAGTAATGTTGTTTGATTTAGTCCGGGATACCTGTGCGTCTCTTTGACTTCGAAACACTTGTATTGATCTAACAAAAATATAAAAGCATATATTTAGATCAATCTCACAAATAATTAAATATATAAATATACACGAATATTTAGAACGATCCCACTTACGTATCAATCATTGACTTCATAGCCGGATAATTGGTCCACTCACCATCTACCGAATTCAGAAAATATACCACTTCTCTTATAGGGTTGATAGCAAGCAACAACCAGTGTGCTCTATAAATTAAAACAATAGTTTATATGAAAAATTTGCTACGCAAAAGAAACAAAGATTAGATGAACCAAGAATGAGAAACTAACCCTACTGGTCAGGTATTATACGCCCAAAGAATCAGACTTTCTGTATTGCCGGTTGTAACACCCTTCTAAACCCCACGGCAATTAATCAAATTAAATCAGAGTAACATGCACCAGGGCGTCACAATTCAATATAAAAATAAATAACATCAGTCAAAAGTCATGCATTCACTGAAGAAACATACTAACATAACTCATAAATAAACTATCTCATGTTTACACAGCGGAACAAGTCATCGAACTAGCATTACATCATCCATGCTTTAATCCTCAAATAAGATAAACAAAACAAAGTTAATGTCATAAACTAAAAACAGCGTTCCCCAGTGTTACACCTATCAGAGCATGACCTGACGCTAACCGACACATTGACTCATGAGCTAATCCTCACCGAGTCGAAGCCGCTATCCTCAATCTGAAAAATGTAGTGTAAGGGTGAGTCTCATTCGCAATTAACAAATATTATTGCATTATAAATAACAGTACATCAACAGTTATATTATTCACCCAACTCATCCATATCCAGATCGTCCATCAGCATACACACACATACCATCAAAACAATACAAGGGTATACATATAGTCATGTTATCAAATCCATACAAATGAATGCAACTGACTCTATGCATGTGGTACCAATCATCATCAATGGGAATCACCCACCAACCGATCTATCATCATCCAGATACGGCCCTGCCAGCACAAATTCCACACAATGGGAATTCTGCCACTCACTGAATTCTCTCATCATCTAGGATCCAGCCCTCATCAATGCTTATGAATGCATGCAAACATATATATAACATACTTTCATCATCTCCACTCTATGAGTAGCATCATTTATACTCATTTCATCATCATCATCATTATTAAGCATGTTCATATATACATTAACTTCATTCAATATAATCAATCATCAGTAAACCACAAAATCACATTACAAGGTTTACACAGTCTCAAACAGCATACAAAACAGGCCTACAAATCGAAAGTTACGCATCATTGAACTCTCTAGAAAAATCACAAAACAGAAAGCTCACCTACAAAAGCCATACGCGTATCATCAAGTCCATACGCGTCCATACGCGTATCACCATCCCTCATACCGTACCATACGCATTTCATCAGAGTCAAAATGGCCTAAAAACAACCTCATACGCGCATCAGCCTTGCCATACGCGTATCACCATAATCAATTTCCTCTTTAAAAATTCCCATACGCGTATGAGCATCCTCATACGCTCCTCATACGCAATTCACCAGTACATGGTGTTTGGGACAGGGCAGTTGCGTATCATACGCGTATAGCCCTTGGGGAATGTCCCTCATACGCGTATGACCTCACTCCATACGCGTATGACACTGTTCCATACGCGAAAAACCAGAAAATACCCAGAATTCTGCAGTTTTGTAACAGTCCAATTCTCACTAGATTTTACTCATACCAGTTCACAATTTTGAGTTTAAAACAGTCCAATTCTACGTTTTCATTCACAGGATTCATTCAATACAGATTAATCTATCATCACATATCAATCTACACACCAAAATCCTAAAATCTAAACCAATTCTTAGAACCCAAAACCTAACTCTGATATACAAACAGAATTGACTCAACAATACAACTATTCACACACTATTCATCTATAATCATAATAAGAGATGATAATTGGAAGAGTCTCCCCTTACCTTAGCCAAATTCTTGCTCTTTGGTCTCTTCCTCTTTGTTCCTCTTCCACGTTCTTCGTGTTCCAACTTCTCTCTTTTCACGTTCTCCTCTTTCCTTCCCAATTCTAATTGTTTTATGAAAATAATAATAAAATTAGTAAAGGGCCTTCCTATATCACACCCCCCTCTTTTACTATTTCTCACATGGCCCAAATGCCATAAACCATTATTTTCACCAAAAACCTTAATAATTCTAATTATTAATTCAATATTCCAAATTAAATTAATATTAAAATTATACAGGTGTTACACTGGTGGACAGGAATCTATCGACTAAGCGCTGTCTAACTGATTCCGGTTCCGTAGCAATTGTCATTCCGCTACAATGGGCGGAAGATACGAAAGGGAATCTATTTGACAATGCAGTCCCGCGCAACACTTTGTCATACAACAACCTTAAATAAAAACATAATAAAGATTAGAATATTTTCATTGAAATGTGTAATTAAATTGTTCGACTAATTAAATAATATATCGGATGAGTGAATATTACCGGATGTATGAGCGAATATTACCGACGCCTAGTTTTTCATGCGTAAAAATCTCTTGCAAGTCATCTAGTGCAATATTTGACAGGAATTCAATACCAAAGATACCTTCATCCATATTGATTTCACGGAAAGCACCATCCTTCAAATCGGACATATCAACAAGTGTTCCGAGCGTCGTCCGGTATCGAGGCACAAAAGCTCTACCTTTTTTTGCTCCTGGCTTCGGAGGACCCTTGGGTGGTACGCTACGAACTTGCTGCGTCACTGGTTGTGACCCCCGAGGAGATGCCTAAAAATCATATAAGTTAGGTAAAATATAAAATCATGCAGTTTTAGATTCAGATTATATATTAACACTTTAAATGTACCTCTTTTAGTGATGCAACAGACTCCTCCTCCTGTAAAATCCCTTTACACTTAATTGCGGGTTTTGTAGGAGCAGTCTAAAATTAAAATGTAAAAAATAATTAACGTAGCGGTTCATAATTGACATTCGAAAACTAAATGATTCATAATGGTTTTCAATATACCTCATCACCAATGATAATGAGCTCCGAGGGGCATGCAACAAATGACCCTATTGCATCTCGCAGCAATGTTGTCTCTGAGACCATGTCAGGTACCGGTAGAACCGCATCATGATCTAATACAACATCAACTGATACTTTAAGGTGTTCATCCGGGAGCGGTCTATGGTGAAGTAAATCTCCCAAAGTGTTATGCACTTTTCCCTTGCCAACTAGGCGATAATTCGGTGACGATAAGTATAGTTGGCAAGATGAAATGCCCTAAACCAATAGTAAATATAGAGTCATTATCATTAATAAAATAGAACAATTGTAAGGAAAAAAATTTATAATTACCTCATGAAATTTTCTTTGACAGTTGATACTAGCTTTATCACTAGTTTCTTTCACCGATGAAGTATTGCACTTTTCTCTCATATACATCTCTTTATCTCTTTGCAATTCAGAGACTTGTGCTTGTAATTCCTGCAATGTTTGCAACACTTCTTCATTGGTAGGATTTCTTCTCCTGGAATGCTTGTAAAAAGAGGTTGGAGTCACACCATGACCTTTACCCCTCACGCGACCGAGATACTCAGGAATATCTAATGCTCTACTAAGTACGCTTCTATCATCCTGGTCCTCACCGGTGGATACCGATTGGGACATGGTCTCCTGTAATTCATTTACATTTCAATAATTATTAGTGGAGATAAAAAATCAATTATATATTAAAAAACATTTGATTTAATTAAAGACACAGTGTTATACTTACACATTCAGCATAAACTTTTTGAACATCGGGATCGACAGCTCGATTCTTGTCCACACGAGCTTCCTTCCACAACACGTGTACTGGAAGTGAGGTTTCCTCACTTTTCGTCTCCTCTAACTATGAATTGACACAAATGATAAAATCGTCAAATAAAACACATTTAGACAATTAATTAAAACGCATTTCTATTTACTTACAATTTTTTCCTCTAAGCGTGCATATCCCAAACGCCCTTTTTTGTATGGATACGCGGGTTTTGATGCTCTCGCACTATTTGTGGCACTCCTTTTCCGAAAAGCTTCATCTCTTTGCTCTAAAAACTTAGGCCAATCTTCTTCATCAATGAATAGCTCATATATTTTGGCCGTCCCGGTGCCTCTTCAAGAAAGTTTCCATCTTTATCCTTAAGATAGGTGTTTGTTAAAAAAGCTTTCCACCCTCTATATCTTTTTCCGGCCAAACCAAATATGTAGCGTTTACGCTCATCTGGTATGTTAAAAGACCTCTGCGAAAAAACATACGCATAGAGTGTGTTAGTATAAGTAATTTAAACAAATTATCGTCAAGATAATAACAACAACCATATATGATACCTTAAGCTCGTCCCAAATCGCGTCTTTTTTCTCGTCCAACTCTTTGCTTTTCAGATTCCATTTAGCTACGGAGACTGGAATATGCATACGAACAAGTGTACCAATATAGCTTGTCAACTTTGCAGAATTAGAACCAATTGGTTGATTATCAGAATTCCATTCCAAATTATATATTAATCCTTGGTCTCTATGTCGAATGATTCTCTTCATAATGGTGATGCTTCGTGCAACTTCTTTTGATGATGTATCAGGTGGAGGATTTGTATCCGGAGCATCTTTATCTTGTGAGTTTTCTTAATTACTAGCCATTGAACCTGTATCAAACAAACTAAAGCACATTAGCACACTATTAATAAGTTAATAATCTATACAAGTCAAATGGAAGTCAAACCATGCATGTACAAGTAAATCAGAATCGAAATCGGTGAAATCAAAATAAGCGTCAAAAAAAGAAAGTTGTCGGAATTGAACGAAATTTACATGGCTATGGTAAAACGTCCTCACGGACTCAAAAATGAAGTCGGTTTTCTGAAATTTAGACCCTAAGCCCGACTTTTGATTACGGGCAGAAGCAAAACCAATAAAAAAACAGTCCCGAAATGTAAAGTTAAGTGCATGAGCAGCTCCGAAATCGTCAAAATAGTATAGTTACATGTAAAGAAGTCGACAAACGGATACATGGTTCAAAAGTTATGTACAAAACGAAAATATGCACCAAAATTGAATAAGTATTGTAACAATCGGAATACAAATTGAAAAAAACTATACAAATCGAATATATAACAATCGGTACAAATTGAATAAAGCACATTAGTCGGAATATGTATACTATTACCTTTTTCACTAACGTCTCTTTCTTTTCTTGGTAGGATTGTGTTCTACGCGTCTCTTAACAACACGGACGGTTGGATTGATCCAAATACCCTCATTATGATCATTTCTAGTACAAGATTCATTCTCATTTTGATCGTTTCTTGTACAAGATTCAATGCCAACACCAATATCACCTTGATCTCCAATGTTTTCATCAACTATTTTGTTAGATAAAAGCACTATAGACCATTTCGTACTTGTCGGATCATTGACATAGAATACTTGTTTAGCTTGAGAGGCTAGAATGAAAGGCTCATCTTTGTACCCCGCCCTATTGAGATCCACTTGCAAAAATCCTGACTTATCCATTCGTATGCCATTATTATTTTCAACCCACTTGCAACCAAATACAGGAATCTGAAACTTCGCGTAATCAAACACCAAAATGCGCTCGATAACCCCAAAATATGACAAATTTGCAAATTTTGGATTTAAGTCATTCGCACTTGATATGTGCATTGCTTCAGCTACCAAGGTAACACCACTATTTTGCATAGTACTTTTATCATCCTGTTCTTTGGTATAAAATGTGTATCCATTAATTGCGTATGCACTATAAGAAAACACAATTATACTTGGACCATATGCTAAACATCTCAACCTTTCTATTACTGAAGCAGGATCTGAATGATAATTTGAATAAATATGTTCCCTAAACCACGGTATGAAACTTCAATTGTGCTCTCGTACTATCCAATTCTCATTTCTATTCGGATTTAAATCTTGGAGAACAACCTTGTGCATTTCAACATACGGCTCAACCTCAATCTCATTGTGCAGAACATACAAGTGCGCTTGATCCCGCTCGGCCATTGATACTGTCACAACATTATTTCCAATTAGCCTTTTTCCTTCTTTTTTTCCAACAATATGAGATTTGGGGAGTCCAATTGATTGAACATTTGACAGAAAACTAGTACAAAACTCAACCGCTTCTTCAACAATGTATCGTTCGACAATACAACCCTCCGGTCGACTTCTGTTTTTCACGTACCCTTTTAATATTTTCATATAACGTTCAGCAGGGTACATCCATCTCATACAAGCTGGTCTGCACAATTGTGTCTCTTTCACAAGATGAAAGACTAGATGAACCATTATGTCAAAAAATGAGGGAGGAAAATACATTTCAAGATCACATAAAGTAACAACTATCTCTTTTTGCAATGTTGGTAAGATCGCGGGATCGATCACCTTACTCCAAATTGACCTGAAGAAAAAACAGGGTTTAGTTATTGCGCTTCTTACTTTTTCTGGCATAATATAACGTATACCTATTGGTAAAAAATGTTCCATTATAACATGAAAATCATGCGTCTTCAAACTCTTTAACTTGAGGTCTTTCATGGACACAAGTCTTCTAATATCTGACGAGTAGCTTTCTGGAACTTTAACTTCACTGAGGAACTTACACAATGTTTTCTTCTCCTTTCTAGATAGAGTGTAAACAGCAGGTGGCAGATATGTTCGTCTTCCTTTCGTCACGGGTCCCAATTCAGTTCTCATTCCCATGTTTACCATGTCCTTACTTATGTTAAGGTCATCCTTAGACTTTCCTTGTATATTGAGTAACATACCTATAACGCTGTAAAATACATTTTTTTCAATATGCATAACATCGAGGAAATGTCTTACGTACAACGACTTCCAATATGGAAGTTCAAAAAAAATTGACTTCTTCTTCCACCCACCCTTGACAAGTAAATGTGCAAAAGGCTTGCCAAACTGAGTGCTCACATCTTTCACCTTTTCAAAAATTTGATCACCTGTCAAAAAAGGAGGGGCTGTACGTTGTTCGGCCATTCCATTGAATGCTTTTCTCCATCCACGGTAGTGATGATTAGAATTTAAGAATCTACGATGGCCGAGAAAGACATTCTTCTGACAAAGATCCAATCGTGTCGTATCGATTTCATCTTCACAAATAGGACACGCTTTTTGACCTTTATTGCTGTACCCGGATAGATTTCCGTATGCTGGAAAATCATTAATTGTTCCAAACAACATCTCCCTCAAGTTGAAACTTTCTTTCCTATACCCATCGTAAACCTCCACACCGTTCTCCCACAAAAACTTTAAATCTTCGATTAAAGGTGCCAAGTATATGTGTATGTCATTCCCTGGTTGTTTAGGCCTAGAAATTAGCATAGATAACATCATGTACTTACGCTTCATACATAGCCACAGAGGTAGGTTATAAATCATAAGAATCACAGGCCAGGTGCTATCCGAAATACTTTGAATACCATGCGGGTTCATTCCATCAGTAGACAATGACAAGCGAAGGTTTCTTGCTTCTTTTCCAAATTCAGGATAATCACTATCAACTTTCATCCACTGTGGTGAGTCTGCCGGATGTTGCAACTTTCCATCAATAATTCTTTCATCTGCATGCCAAGTCAAGTGTCTTGAATCGATTTCACTATGATACATGCGTCTAAATCTCAGAATTATAGGAAAATACCATAAGACTTTGGCCGAAGACAACTTTTTCTTATATCGAGGGGCACCGCATTTAGGACACTCATTCAACGTTGCATACTCGTTTCGAAACAAAACGTAATCGTTTGGACATGCATGTATCTTATCATAGCTCATGCCAATAGAGGACAACATCTTTTTGGCTTCATACGTTCGATTGGGAAGAACATTATCCTCTGGTAGCATATATTTCATAAGGGCTAATAACTCTATGAAACTTTTATCCGACCATCCATTGTCCGCCTTTAAGTTGTACAACTTTAACACCGCAGACAATCTTGTGAATTTTGAACAACCATCATACAACGGTTTCTCTGCATCGCTTACCAACCTCTCGAACATTTTGGGACAATCCTCAAGATCTTCTTCAAGCGCTACTGCAATCTCTTCGACTCGATCATAATCGTATGTGTCTGTGCAATCGTCGTTTGAAGCATACTTCGTATTACACCTCGACTCAACATTCCCGTTACTTTTCTCACCATGCAAACTCCAAACTGTATAACTTCTATCAATTCCAAACCGTAGTAAATGCGATGCCAACTGATTCCCATCAACCTTACCCCCATAACAGCAACCCATGCAAGGACACGCCATTCGAATCGGGTCTTTGGCGTGCGTAACCGCAAACTTAACGAATTCCCATACCCCTTTCTCGTACTCTTTCGACAATCGGTTTGAATTCATCCATGTCTTATCCATGTATTAATTAAGCTAAAAAAAAGATCAAACTTTCACTCTTCACAAGTAACCCCTATAGCGAATTCAATTCAAAAAGTTAGTAAGTTCATCACTTAACTATTAACGAAATTGACATCAAGAATATTCCACATGTCGGAATAATGAGTATTACTTAATATAATCTAAAAATAAACTATTAGTATTCAGTCCCCTTCTACTTTTTAAGGTATTCATGGTCATTTTGGAAAATTTAAATTTTGGGATCGGCCGCTATCACTATCCCCCACTTTTGGGATCGGACGCTATGCATAACTATTCGGGAATGATTACTATAATTCAAACTCTATCTACATGCCAATATGAAATATATCTGAACACACCTAGCTGAGGTATCCAATTTTTTTACTTTCATAATTAAATAAATGCAAGAAGGAACCTAAACCGGTAAATTCTCATACGTGTGGAAACATACCTTTTAACGAGGTCCTACACGCCGAAAATGTATCCCTCTTGGACTATCTTTGTTAGCAATAATCTGTCAAATGAAGAGGAAAATAAATTACATAAATTAAAGTAATTTGATTATTATTCTAGCACATCATTTACATCACACCCAAAATTCTCCATATACACGGCATTTAAGGTAGAAACAATGCCGCATGAAAAACAATATAAATAAAAGAGCAATAAAAGGTAGATATGATAACAATATATCAAGAATTCACACTGTTTTCAATGACAAAAATGCTCTATTTAGAAAGATTAATATACTCAAATATAGAGAACGGGCACACTTCCAGAAATAGAATAAAAATCCATCTTAGATATTTAAAGAATCTATTGATGAAGTTTTCTGCTGCCTCCAAAGAAAAGGCAATAGAAACAAGAACTGCAAGAAAGTGCTTTAAATCCTTAGCAATGAGGTTTTGACCCTGTGAATCATTTTTCTTTTCTATGTTAAACCAAAATAAATAGTTGCAAGATCCCTACGATTAATGTCAGATAAAGCCGATTCTCCCTCCTTTCTAAGCTTAAACTTAAAGTTAATCTATTAACCAATGAATCCCTCCTAGACTGCAGCAATTCCCAACAACAAGAAATGTCAAATGATCTTTCAAATTTGATGAACCGCTCTTATAATAATCATACACAGGGAAAGATAATGCATTCAAATACTAGAGAAACAAGCCTTAACCAGATTGATGCGGTCTCTGAATGAGAAACTTCCTTCCAGCTATCCAACATTCCATCATAATTTAAACAAATAGCACTCAAGAAGGAGCTAAACATGACCCCAATCCACCCAATGATGCTATAAACTAGATTTGTTAAATTCTTTATTCCTGTAACAATGCATCTTCATCATTTTAACTATTAGCAATGAATCCACTCAAATCAACATGTAGAAAGAATTCCCAATAGTTCAAGTGAATTTAAAGTTCAATCATATCTTATCTTTTGTAATACTTAAAAATAAATAAAAAAAACTAGATACAGCTTCAAAATTGTTAGTGTTTTGTTCTGTTTTTAGTCTGGAATCAGAGAAAATAAGCCACAGGCAGGTAGGGAGTGTCCTACAGTGCTAACAATTATTGGTTCTTTTACACAACAATGAAGAAAAGGAGATTATAATTACTTACAAAGGAGGCAAAACCAGAGTGGAATGGTGGCTACGGTGGCTCACGGCTTCTTCTTCTCCAACGGTGGCTCACGTTCTTCTTCTTCTCCAACGGTGGCTCACGGCTTCTTCTCCGACCGTGGCTCACGGCTTCTTCTTCTCCAACGGTGGCTCACGTTCTTCTTCTCACGGCAGCGATTTCTGAGTTTTCTGAGTTTTGTTGGGCACAACGATGGCAAGAGAGAAAGAGGGAATTAGGGATTTTGTGAGGGCAAACGCGTTTTGTCTAATTTTTATTTTAAAAATTTTAATTATGAAACAGCTATGAAAGCGCTTTTGAAAAGCGCCTTAGTACCCATGGCTATACCAGCGCTTTTTAGGGTAAAAGTGCTCTTGTACCCCACCCGCTATAGCATCGCTTTTGAAAGCGCTTTCATAACCCCCCTATAAGAGCGCTTTCGTAACCATGCCTTTACCAACGCTTTTTGAAAGCGCTTTCGTAACCCCCCTATAAGAGCGCTTTTTTTGCGTGTTTTTTAATTTTGTTTTTAGCGAAACCTATACCAGCGTTTTTTCCTAATAGCGCTTTCGTAGGGGTGCTGCTAAAACACAAATTTGGCATAGTGCATGTAGCCTACATTATTAGAAATTTTATTGAAGTTTCCAAATTTACTAAGGACAATAATGTCTACTTTGAGTTTAATTATAACAATTGTTTTGTTAAATTTGAGGAATCTAATTTGGTGCTTCTTGAAGATTCCTAGATGAAAGTGGCTTGTACTACTTCACCAATATTGCTCTAGAATCTTCAAGGATTTCGTTGAATCACAATTCACATAGCTTAATACTAGTTGTTAATAACACTTTAGCTTATAATATGATTACTATAAATTAGTGTCAAAATAAAAGTTTAGGCCCTAGTTCTACTTCTGCATGGAATGCTAAGTTGGGAAATACCAATCCTAGAGCTATGAATAGCCTTTTTGTTGTGTAACATTCATGTAAAGAGTAAAAGCTTAAATGAATTTTGCATTTCATGTGGTCTTGGAAAGTCACATAGCTTGCATGCTCCCTTGTCTAATACCAAATATACCAAATTGTTTGAGCTTACTCACATTGATCCATGAGGAACAACCCACCCTTAAGCAGTGGTTATAACGATTAAAATTCCTTTGTGGGTGCATATTCCAGATTTAACTGGATTCATTTTCTTAAACAAAAGAGTGATGATCTCTCTCTGCATTCAAACTATTCCAAAACTAAGTTAATACACAATTTCAAGTCAAAATCAAATCAGGGTTGTTGAAAGGAAGCACATGAAAATAGTGGAAATAGAGGTCACTTTGCTAGCACATGCCTCAATACCAATTGCATTTTGGGATTATATTTTCACTAGTGCAGTCTACTTGTTGAACATGTTACCTACAAATGCATTTCCAGATTGTGTATCACAATTATCTATAGTGTATCACAAGCAACTTGACTATATGTCAATAAAAATATTTGGATGTCTTTGCTATCCTCACTTGATTCCATACAATCAACAGAAGTTGCAGTTTAGGAGCTCAAAGTGTGTCTACATGGGGGTGTCATGTAACACCCTAATTTCCCCCAGAATAATTATTAAATAAACATCAGAGTAATTTAAAACACTACCCAATTAGGATGTCACATTCATACAAACATAACATGCTCATAATATAGTAATATGTAACACATACCACTTATTATAATTATTAATAATAACTGTAAAAATTCTGACTTATTGCAGCTGAAAAGCATCAACAAAGTATCCAACACTTAATTAACAGTAAAATATAACAATGTAGTAATTAAAAATGTTGCGACAAAAGAGTCATTATAAATCTCCAGCAAAATAAATATAACTTTCAAGCGTTCGACCCCAGTGTAACATATCAGAGCAGACACCGACACCGGCAAAACAAGTAAAGAAGAGCACACTCTTCAACTACAATCCACACCTTCACTGTAGATTACCTGCGCGTTATCCACGTAGATGCAACATTCAAACAAAAGGGGTGAGATATCACAATAATCTAAAGGAATGCATAATAATAAGTAAATATGATTTATTTCATGCATAGTCACCCATTCCACGTATTCAACTTCCATATTATCATCAAAACGCAATCACACAATGATTATGTAAAATCACATTCACACCATAATCACAATTATGCAGGAGCCACCATGCACCAAACACACGCAGTAACAGTTCAACAACATCATCATACAATATAACGAGCAACAACAATGCATTTACGATTATGTCACACCACAACATAAACAATACAAAGTATTTACCACCATCACACGACAAAATTTTCATTTTCAGGTACATGCATAAAACATTTTTAGAATAAATTTCGTCGCGTCATCTTTCTAATGCTTCGAACGGAACTTGAATCGGACACCCAGAATTAAAGTCATGAATTTTAGATGTTTTCGAAAACCAGTTAGAACAGTGGTAACCATTTACACCAAAACACATAACCAGTTACTGTAGCGGGAAAAAATTGAGATCAAAGCCATGGATTGACTTGACTCATTATTTTAGTGAAAGTCGACACCGCGGTTTATGTAACACTCGAGGCCGAAGAAGGCGGGGGGTGGTTACACCGCATGTGACACCCGAGGCCGAAGAGGGCAAGGGTGGTCGCCACATTGGAATGAGAGGGTTCCTGAGGCTGTTCAAGTATGAGACTACATGGTTGAAGGAAAGCTTATAAGGATTGATGGGTACTACCTATACCAACAAGATGCATCTTCTTTTCAGTAGCTTGTTCCATAAGAACTTCATAGTTAAGCGTGCTTGGCTTGGAGCAATATTGGGATGGGTGACCTTTTGGGATGTTTCCCAGAAAACGTGTGATTGAGGATAAATCATGCTTAAAAGACCCGTGTTGGTTTGTGGGGTAAGTCGATCATTCCGAAAGCAGGATTGATGGGTACTACCTGTTAGAACAAGATTTGTTCTGATCAATATTCTTAGTTTTGATGATAACAAGGATATGAATATTGGATGAGATAATGTGGTACTCTAATACACTGCAATTTCTCTTTCAGGAAATATATAAAAAGTATGCACAAATCAGCGCTCAGAAGCTTTGACTCAGAAGGATCAGCATGCAACATCAGAACATGGTCTGGCAAGACATCAGAAGATGGTCAAAGCAGAATCAGAACATGGGTCTATGGAAGCATCAGAAGAACTTGAGTTCAGAAGCAGAAGCACTGAAGTTCTCATGGTATCACGCTCAGAAGCACTTCAAGGTCAGAAGACAAGAAGATGCTCTGCACCAAGCTGTTTGACTTTGATGATATTCAAACGTTGTATACACAAACATCAGATCAGAAGCAAGTACAAGATGGCAGGCTATGCTGACTGACAAAAGGAACGTTAGAAGCTATTAAAGGCAACGTCAGTAGACACAGCGTAAACAAGGCTCGAGGTAGTTGACAAAAGAGTGAAACATTAAATGCAATGCTGTACAGAATACGCAAAGCATTAAATGCTCCCAACGGTCATCTTCTCAAGTGCCTATAAATATGAAGTTCTGATGAGAAGCAAGGTTAACCGATTCTGACGAATTATGTGAATACTAACTTGCTGAAACGCTGTTCAAATCAAAGCTCACAAACTTCATCTTCATCAAAGCTCACTACATTGCTGTTGTAATATATTAGTGAGATTAAGCTTAAACTTTAAGAGAAATATCATTGTTGTGATTATAGCTTTTCAGAAGCATTGTAATACTCTTAGAATTTATTACATTAATTTGTAAGTAACTAGAGTGATCAAGTGTGATCAGGATACTCTAGGAAGTCTTAGCTTGTGTCTAAGCAGTTGTAACTAGAGTGATCACGTGGTGGTGAGGATACTCTAGAAAGTCTTAGCTTGTGTCTAAGCAATTGTTCCTGGAGTGATCAGGTTGTGATCAGGATACTCTAGAAGACTTAGTCGCGGGCTAAGTGGAAAAACACTGTAATCTGTTGAGATTAGTGGATTAAATCCTCAAGTGAGGTAAATCACTCCAAGGGGGTGGACTGGAGTAGTTTAGTTTACAACGAACCAGGATAAAAATAACTGTGCAATTTGTTTTTATCGTTCAAGTTTTTAGACTACACTTATTCAAACCCCCCCCCCCCCCTTTCTAAGTGTTTTTCTATCCTTCAATTGGCATCAGAGCGCCGGTTCTAAGGTGCAAGCACTTAACCGTGTTTAGAAAAGATTCAGGAAGAGAAAAACGCTTCTGTAAAAGATGGCTGGTGAAATTCCAACAAACCCACCTGCATCTACATCTGGCTCTGCTGAGCAATATAATGGTAACAATGGTTATACTAGACCACCAGTATTTGATGGTGAAAACTTTGAATACTGGAAAGATAAACTGGAAAGTTACTTTCTTGGTCTAGATGGTGAACTATGGGATCTTCTGATGGATGGTTACAAACATCCAGTGAAAGCTAGTGGCGTAAGGCTTACAAGGCAAGAAATGGATGATGATCAGAAGAAGCTTTTCAAGAATCATCATAAATGTAGGACTGTTTTGCTGAATGCTATCTCTCATGCTGAGTATGAGAAGATATCTAACAGGGAAACGACCTATGATATATATGAGTCATTGAAAATGACCCATGAGGGAAATGCTCAAGTCAAGGAGACTAAAGCTTTTGCTCTAATCCAAAGATATGAAGCCTTCAAGATGGAGGATGATGAAAACATTGAGAAGATGTTCTCAAGATTTCAAACGCTAACTGCTGGATTAAGAGTTCTGGATAAAGGCTACACCAAGGCTGATCATGTAAAGAAGATTATCAGAAGCTTACCCAGAAGATGGGGTCCAATGGTAACAGCATTCAAGATTGCATAGAATCTGAATGAAGTTTCTTTGGAAGAGCTTATCAGTGCCTTGAGAAGCCATGAAATAGAGCTGGATGCAAACGAGCCTCAGAAGAAAGGTAAGTCTATTGCATTAAAATCTAATGTTAAAAAATGCACTAACGCTTTTCAGGCTAAAGAAGAAGATTCTGAAGAATCAGAATCAGAAGAAGAAGATGAACTGTCCATGATCTCCAGAAGGGTAAACCAACTCTGGAAGAGCAAGCAAAGGAAGTTCAGAGGCTTCAGAAGTTCAAAGAGATTTGAACGAGGAGAATCTTCTGGTGACAGAAGATCTGACAAGAAGAAGGCTGTCTGCTATGAGTGCAATGAGCCTGGACACTTCAAGAATGAATGTCCAAAACTTCAGAAGGAGAACCCCAAGAAGAAGTTTCATAAGAAGAAAGGTCTTATGGCAACATGGGATGATTCTGAATCAGAATCAGAATCAGACTCTGAAGGAGAGCAAGCCAACTTCGCGGTGATGGCTACAGAAGATGATGGATCAGAATCTACATCAGAATCAGATTCTGAAGAGGTATTTTCTGAACTATCTAGAGAAGAGTTAATTTCCAGTTTAACAGAACTTCTGGAACTCAAGGCTCATCTTAGTATCAAATACAAAAAGCTGAAGAAGCAGTTTGAATTTGAAACTAAGAAGCTGGAAGTGGAAAATTCTAAACTGAAGGAAAAAGTTTTAAATCTATCCAAAGATAGTGGATCTACTTCTGAAACAGAAAAATCCATTCCAAGTCTCAATCATATTCTGAAAGAATATGACTCGAGCTTCAGAAAGTTCTTATCTAGAAGTATTGGCAGAAGTCATCTTGCTTCTATGATATATGGTGTTTCTGGAAACAGAAGGTTTGTTTTTGGCTATGAGGGTGATACCTCACATAAATTTGAACCTATTGATGATATGAAAATCACATACAAGCCATTGTATGATCAGTTCAAATATGGCCATGCACATGATATCAGACTCACTTCACATGCACAGAGTTTTAACACTGTTCACACCAAGAAGCATGTGACACATCCTAAGAAATATCATGCTGACAAACCTAAAGAATATCATGTTGTTCCTCCTGTTAAATATTATGCTAAACCCAAGTTCAATCAGAACTTGAGGAGAACTAACAAGAAAGGACCCAAGAAATTGTGGGTACCTAAGGAGAAGATAATTTCTGTTGCAGATATCCTTGGCTGCAAAGAGGACAAAAAGCAAAATGTCATGGTACCTGGACTCTGGGTGTTCGCGACACATGACGGGAAGAAGGTCTACATTCCAAGACCTGGTGCTTAAACCAGGTGGAGAAGTCAAGTTTGGAGGAGATCAGAAGGGCAAAATCATTGGCTCTGGAACCATAAGTCTTGGTAACTCTCCTTCCATAACTAATGTACTTCTTGTAGAAGGATTAACGCATAACTTATTGTCCATAAGTCAATTAAGTGACAATGGTTATGATATAATCTTCTATCAAAAGTCTTGCAAGGCTGTAAGTCAGAAGGATGGCTCAATCCTATTTACAGGCAAGAGAAAGAACAACATTTATAAGATTGATCTTTTTGATCTTGAGAAGCAGAAGGTGACTTACCTTATGTCTGTTTCTGAAGAGAAATGGGTCTGGCACAGAAGATTAGGACATGCTAGTTTGAGAAAGATTTCTCAGATTAACAAACTAAATCTGGTCAGAGGACTCCCAAATCTGAAATACAAATCATATGCTCTTTGTGAAGCATGTCAGAAGGGCAAGTTCTCCAAACCTGCATTCAAGTCTAAGAATGTTGTTTCTTCCTCAAGGCCGTTAGAACTCTTGCACATTGATCTGTTTGGCCCAATCAAAAAAGCATCTGTCAGAGGGAAGAAATATGGATTAGTCATCATTGATGATTATAGCCGCTGGACATGGGTAAAGTTCTTAAAACACAAGGATGAGTCTCATTCAGTGTTCTTTGATTTCTGCACTCAGATCCAATCTGAGAAAGAGTGCAAAATCATAAAGGTTAGAAGTGATCATGGTGGTGAATTTGAGAACAGATTCTTTGAGGAGTTATTCAAAGAAAATGGTATTGCCCATGATTTCTCTTGCCCTAGAATCCACAACAAAATGGAGTTGTAGAGCGAAAGAATAGGACTCTACAAGAAATGGCCAGAACCATGATCAATGAAACCAATATGGCTAAGCATTTTTGGGCAGAAGCAATAAACACTGCATGTTACATTCAGAATAGAATCTCTATCAAACCTATTCTAAATAAGACTCCCTATGAATTGTGGAAGAACAGAAAGCCCAACATTTCATATTTTCATCCTTTTGGATGTGTGTGTTTTATTCTGAATACTAAAGATCATCTTGGTAAGTTTGATTCTAAAGCACAAAAGTGTTTTCTTCTTGGATATTCTGAACGCTCTAAAGGCTACAGAGTATACAATACTGAAACATTGATTGTAGAAGAATCAATCAATATCAGGTTTGATGATAAGCTTGGTCTTGAAAAACCAAAGCAGCTTGAGAATTTTGCAGATATAGATATTGTTATATCAGAAGCTGTAGAACCAAGAAGCAAAGCCCCAGGAGCTGAAAGTCTCAGAAGCAATGGATCAGAAGATCAAGTTACCGCATCTTTAGAGAATCTCAGGATTTCTGAAGAGCCAATAGTCAGAAGATCATCTAGACTTGCATCAGCTCATTCAGAAGATGTGATCCTTGGGAAGAAAGATGATCCTATCAGAACTAGATCCTTTCTAAAGAATGACTATCAGAAGTAGTGATCAGAATCAGAAGATGTACAGTCTTTTCAAAACAACACAGCTGTCATCTATGAGTATCTGAAAATGAACGCGTGTCTGTACGGTCAGTACAAGCGTGCAGTTGAAAAGACGCCGACCTAGGTAACTGTGTTAAATCATTTCATTTACCATGTTCTCTCTCCTAATGTCATTTCTCATTAAATGCATAATGATGTCTTTTTCTTGTAATCAATTTCTTTCAAAACAGTTTTTTTTTTAATTTCTTTTTTCAAATCGTTTAAATAACCCGCTTCATCTTCATTTCCTCCTCTCTCTCTCTCTCTCTCTCTCTCTCTCTCTCTCTCTCTCTTTTGTGTATCTCTTTCGTTGCATTTGTTTTCAAACCCTAGTTTCTGATTTAATCTCAAAGCATAATCATCATGAACTCATCTTCAAGTTCATCAAACCTAGCAGAAAGACTCACTTCTACATAGATTCTACTACGCAAATATGGGTATGCTCCTTTGAAAACATGCATGATTCCCACTGACGAACTGGAAGTTCTTTGTGAATCTGCTGTGGACTTCAACAACCTTAGAGCAAATGGTTTTCTGTGTGACGTCAGAATATTGGAGCAAGGATGGTCGAAATATCTTGATAGATTGGTTGGACCAATTTATCCTGAACTTGTGAAGGACTTCTGGGTACATGCAACGGTTACCCCAACTGCTATAATTTCCTTCGTACTAGGGCATGAAGTGGTTATTACTGAAAAACTTATCAGGAAGCTGTACAATCTGAATGATGAAGAAGGTTGGTCCGGCTTTCAACCTGGAACGGTTAACTGGTATCAATTTGAAAATCAAATCTCTCTTGCCTTCGGAGCTGATTCTCATAAAACGGGAACTTTGAGGCCGTTTTATCAAGTATGGGCTGAGATTATTCTAGGTTCTCTTCACCATAGAAAGAAGATGTTCTCTCCCTCCGCCTACATCAGTCCGGATCACAAGTACACTCTCTTCTGCATTGGCAGAAAGATAGAACTCAACATCTCTCATATTCTTTTTGAGAATCTGAAGACTTCTATATTTGAATCAAGAGAAAATGAAAGGGCGAAGTACCCTCATATTCCTAGAAAGACTATTCCCTTCAGAAGAATGATTTCAGACATTCTGATTGAAAGCAAATTGCTGGACTCCATCAAAACACTTGATGCGTCCCATTTTCTTGGAGTAGTTCAGGGTCCTATCTTCAATGGTGTGGATTTGTTCAGACTGGAGCTCATCCAGAATGTACCTTCTGTATGCACAAGCTTTCCTGACATTCTGTCAAGAAGAGTGGCTGTTGAAGGTTTTTTCTCTTTGTTTCATAAAGAACTTCATCAGGTTGTCAAGCTTTACCTGGAAGATTGTGTTAGGAAGCAATCAGATATTGATCCTGCTTGGATCCATGGCAGAGTACTTCTGTCCAAAGCTGATCTTCTGAAGAAGGATCAGAAGGAACAACAGGCAAGGCTAAAAAGAAAGGCCCGAGAAGATGAGGCTAAGAAAGCCAAGAAGCTGAGGGTCACCTATGATCCTGACAAGGTGTACTCTCCTGAATACAGGGAGCAAAGGATCAGAAACTCTTTTCACACCACCAGATCTACATATGCTTCTTCTGAACCCGTCACCAGGCATGTTTTTACTCCACCTCCTTCTGTTCCTAAACCTTCTCCCCAATCACCTCCTTCTGAACCAAAAATCAACTTCACTATACCAAATCCTTCTCCATCATCTCTTTCCACTCCCTTTCTAAACCCCACACCTCTAAGTATTCTTCCCCCAACTCCTTCTGATAAATCTTTCTCACCAATCCCCTTCATAAATACTCCATCCTCTTCACAACCTATATTTTCTGATACTCCATCCACATCAATCATTCTTTCAGATGTTCCTTCTTCCTCATCCACCGCACCTCCACCTTCTTTATCCCATCCCTTACCTATCAGAAAATCCAAACCCTACTGCCTTCTCTACCCAGACTACAAATTCACCTTCAATCCACCTGAACCTGAACCCTATGCCTACTTGGAACTGTTCAGACATGAGGTGATTAGCAGTCTAGACCTTCTGAAGAATGCCTTCCTAAATGGTCTGGATGATGTTTCTACAAGAAATCTCTGGAGAAGCTTTCGCCAGGATTTTCAAGTAGGAGCAATGGGAGTACAGAAGAGACTAGTGGCTGCTGCCCCTGGTTACCCTGGTTACCTTCTGGAGGGTGATAATGGTATATACTACCATCCTCTCAGAAATTGTGTTGCTGCTGATGAGAAGCCCTTTGTGGATGAGATGGAAGAAGTAAGACTTGCTGCTGCATTGGAAGCTAACCCTTGCAGAAAAATTGTGGTTTGGAAACCTCATTTCTTTGTCTTGGTTGGAGACTTCAAGAGTCTTTTTGACTTTCTGAGGGAGAATCCTTCTGAGGAAGACCCAAGCCTGGTCATTCCAGAAGTTGCTGTCCCAGCAGAAGTTGAAGGACCTTCTGCCCCTAGGAATCTAGCTGCCATTCTTCAGGCACTTGAGAATGGAGATTCTGAGATTCCGGTTGCAGAATATGAAGATGCTTCTATGCAAGAAGCAGATGCAGAAGATCATGTTGCTGAAACAGTTCCTGTTGAGGAAAACCCTGCAAAAGATCTATCAATGGAAGCTACAAATCACAATGCCATCCTTGTGGATAAAAGCTGTGAAGCTTTTTCTGATGAACCTTCCCGTCTTGCAAGGACTCTGGAAGTTATTCAGAAGAACTAGGATGAGCAAAGCTCAGTCAATGCTGAGTTTAAAGCTTTCATGGAGAGGCAGAATGAGCACAACAATGGGGTTCAAGATATGCTGGCCAAGATCTTGTCGAAGATAGGGTCATCTTAGATTGAGTCTTAGTTGTTTTGTGTTCTCTGGTTTTTTTTTGCTTTGCTGCATCTGTTTTGTGCATCTTCTCTTGCTTATCCTCTTGTACTTCTGTACTTCTGTCTTCTTGAGCCTAAATGAAAATTATCTTTTTCTTCCATCTGTTTCCTTTTGTTTTTCATCTTAATCTTTTATGTTTTTGATGTTATGACAAAAAGGGGGAGAAAATGTGATAAATGATCTGATTTATTTTTATCAGTTGCTAGGAGAAAGGCTCCACATTTCTAACAGAACTTGCAAAGTTCTATGGTTTTTGAGTGTTGACTTGCAGGAATTGAAGATCCTCTTTAAAGCTCAACACAAGAAGCAACGAGATGAGGAAAAGCAATTCTATAAAGAATCAAGCTCTTGGATTCTTGAAGCAAGCTGAGTGCTGTGAAGCTTCAGAATCAGAAGCAAGAAGGAAGAATGTTCAGATATTCTGATGATAGAATATGCTCTGACACATTATGTTTATTAATTCTGATACATATTATGTGGCTCTGATAGATATTATGTGTTCTGACTCATTCATGCTGACTTTTGTCGTTTAGCGTTGTTCTGTAACATTTCAGGATGTATAGATGCTCTGATGATGCTCTATTACATTCAACAATGTTCTGATACAATCTAGCATGAAGTGATGTAAGAAGAAATTCAAGCTCTGAAGCTGTCCTGATGGAAGCAAGAATCAGAAGCTGTGAATGTTCTGAAGATCAAAGAAATTCAAGTTCTGAAGCTGTCCGATGGAAGCAAGAATCAGAAGCTGTGAATGTTCTGAAGATCAAAGAAATTCAAGTTCTGAAGCTGTCCGATGGAAGCAAGAATCAGAAGTCATGAATGTTCTGAAGATCAAGCATATGTGAACGTCTCTATTGAAATACTTAGGGAAGTCTTTTATTATTAAAATTCTTCTAGTATTTATTTCAGGGGGAGATTATCTATCTCAGGGGGAGATTATAAATCTCAGGGGGAGACATATTCACATGCTTATGCTTTAGCTGTGTAATTGTCTTTAGCCGTCTGCTCTTTCTGATCGCAAATTCATATCATTTATATATGTTTTGTCATCATCAAAAAGGGGGAGATTGTTAGAACAAGATTTGTTCTGATCAATATTCTTAGTTTTGATGATAACAAGGATATGAATTTTGGATGAGATGATGTGGTACTCTAATACACTGCAATTTCCCTTTCAGGAAATATATAAAGAGTATGCACAAATCAGCGCTCAGAAGCTTTGACTCAGAAGGTTCAGCATGCAACATCAGAACATGGTCTGGCAAGACATCAGAAGATGGTCAAAGTAGAATCAGAACATGGGTCTATGGAAGCATCAGAAGAACTTGAGTTCAGAAGCAGAAGCACTGAAGTTCTCATGGTATCACGCTCAGAAGCACTTCAAGGTCAGAAGACAAGAAGATGCTTTGCACCAAGCTGTTTATCTCTGATGATATTCAAATGTTGTATACACAAACATCAGATCAGAAGCAAGTACAAGATGGCAGGCTACGCTGACTGACAAAAGGAACGTTAGAAGCTATTAAAGGCAACGTCAGTAGACACAGCGTAAACAAGGCTTGAGGTAGTTGACAAACACTACAACACGCTGGGGCTTTAAAAGCGCTTTTTATGGGCTTTAAAAGCGCTTAAAAGCGCTGTGAAAGCCAGCGCTGGCGTAGGTAACAAAAGCGCTTCAGAAAGCGCTCTGGTAGGCTCCCCCTATAAGAGCGCTTTTCTGGAAAAAGCGCTCTGGTAGGCCCCCCCTATAAGAGCGCTTTTCTGGAAAAAGCGCTCTGGTAGGCCCCCCTATAAGAGCGCTTTCCTGGAAAAAGCGCTCTGGTAGCCCCCCCTATAAGAGCGCTTTTCCAAAAGCGCTTTCGTATGTTGCGTTGTTTTTTTTTTTATGCTTTTTTATTATTCTTTGGCAGCGCTTTTACTAAGAAGCGCTTTTGTAGGTGGACCTTTAAGAGCGCTTTTTAAAAGCGCTATCGTTGCTAAATGAGGTATTTTAATGTGCAGCCTGTAATTTAATCCTCCCAGTCGACCTGTAATATTTTCGACCTGTAATATGTTTTCAACCTGTAATATTTTCGACCTGTAATATATTTTCGACGATATAATTTCAGCCATCAGTAAGACAATATATATATACTAATATAATACCATTATAATATCCAAAATTATATATATACATCATTACAACATCAATAATATTATAGTTCAAATCGACACAAATCCTACATGAAAAATTGCTTAATATAAAAGTGACACAAATCCTCTTTGATTTCTTCCAACTTAAGTCTCGGGTACCCAGCAGCACGGAATTCGTCAAGGTACTACAAAACAAAAACATAATATGAATGATATATTTAGTTAAATGTAATAAGTTATATGAAATTATCTTAAGTTATAAATTCATACCGTGAGCGGAATCTCTAATTGATTCGCCTGAAGGATTTCTTTCATAAACCTCAAAACAAAGTATCCGCAATCTGAACTGTTTCGCTGTTGCGGACACTACATAGAAAAACAAATAAGATTTTATAGTTGTCTTGTTTTATCAAGTAGCATAAATATTATAAGCAAAATTGTGAAAAATAATGTACCTGCACTTTGATCCAAGTAATGTTGTTTGATTTAGTCCGGGATACCTGTGCGTCCCGTTGACTTCGGAACACTTGTATTGATCTAATTAACAAATATATAAAAGCATATGTTTAGATCAATCCCACAAATAAGTAAATATATAAATATACACGAATATTTAGAACGGTCCCACTTACAAATCAACGATTTCCTTCATAGCCGGATAATTGGTCCAGTCACCATTTACCGAATTCAGATAATACACGACTTCTCTTATAGGGTTGATAGCAAGCAACAACCAGTGTGCTCTATAAATTAAAACAATAGGTTATATGAAAATTTTGCTATACACAAAAGAAACAGAGATTAGATGAACCAAGAATGAGAACTAACCCTACTGGTCGGGTATTATACGCCCAAAGATGCAGACTTTCTGAATTGCCGGTGGACATGAATCTATCGACTAAGAGCTGTCTAACTGATTCCGGTTCCGAATCAATTGCCATTCCGCTGCAATGGGCGGAAGACACGAAACGGAATCTGTTAGACAATACAGTCCCGCACAACACTCTGTCATACAACAACTTTAAATAAAAACATAATAAACATTAGATTATTTTCATTGAAATGTGTAAATAAATTATATTGTGGGACTAATTAAATAATATATCGGATGAGTGAATATTACCGGATGTATGAGTGCATATTACCGACGCCTAGTTGTTCATGCGTAAAAATCTCTTCCAAGTCATCAATTGCAATATGTTACTTGAATTCAATACCGAAGACACTTTCATCCATATTGATTTCACGTAAAGCACCATCCTTCAAATCGGACATATCAACCATTGTTGTGAGCGTCATCCGGTATCGAGGCACAAAAGCACCGCCTTTTTTTGCCGCTATCTTCGGAGGACCAGTGGGTGGTACGCTACGAACTTGCTGCGTCACTTGTTGTGACTCCCGAGCGGATGCCTAAAAATCATAAAAGTTAGGTAAAATATAAAATCATGCAGATTTAGATTCAGATTATATATTAACACTTTAAATGTACCTCTTTTAGTGATGCAACAGACTCCTCCTCCTCCTGTAAAATCCCTTTACCCTTAATTACGGGTTTGATAGGAGCAGTCTAAAATTAGAATGTAAAAAATAAGTAATAAACGGTTTAGAATTGACATTCGAAAACTAAATGATTCATAATTGTTTTCAATATACCTCATCACTAATGGTAATGAGCTCCGAGGGTCATGCAACAAATGATCCTATTGCATCTCGCAGCAATGTCGTCTCTGAGACCATGTCAGGTACCGGTAGCATCGCATCATGATCTAATACAACATCCATCGATACTTTCAGGTGTCCATCCGGGAGCGGTCTATGGTGAAGTAAATCTCCAAAAGTGTTGTGCACTTTTCCCTTGCCAACTAGTCGATAATTCGGTCACGATAAGTATAGTTGGCAAGATGAAATGCCCTAAACCAATAGTAAATATAAAGTCATTATCATTAATAAAATAGAACAATTTGTAAGGAAAAAAATTTATAATTACCTCGGGAAATTTCCTTCGACAGTTGATACTAGCCTTATCACTAGTTTCTTTCACCGATGAAGTGTTGCACTTTTCTCTCATATACATATCTTTATCTCTTTGCAATTCAGAGACTTGTGCTTGCAATTCCTGCAACTTTTGCAACACTTCTTCATTGGTAAGATTTGATCTTCTCCTAGGACTCTTGTAAAAAGAGGTTGGAGTCACACCATGACCCTTACCCCTCACCCGACCGGGATACTCAGGAGCATCTAGTGCTCTACTAAGTACGCTCCCCTCACCGGTGGATACCGATTGCGACAAGGTCTCCTGTAATTCATTTACATTTCAATAATTATTAGTGGAGATAAAAAATCATTTATATATTAAAAAACATTTGATTTAATTAAAGACACAGCATTATACTTACACATTCAGTATAAACTCTCTGAACATCGGGATCGACAACTTGATTCTTGCCCACACGAGCTTCCTTCCACAACACATGTACAGGAAGTGAAGTTTCCCCACTTTTAGTCTCCTCTAACTATGCATTGACACAAATGATAAAATCGTCAAATAAAACATGCACATTTAGACAATTAATTAAAACGTATTTCTATTTACTTACAATTTTATCCTCTAAGCGTGCATATCCCAAACGCCCTTTTTTGTATGGATACGCGGGTTTGGATGCTCTCGCACTATTCGTGGCACTCCTTTTCCGAAAATCTTCATCTCTTTGCTTTACAAACTCAGCCCAATCTTTTTCATACCCACCCCCTATAAGAGCGCTTTTAGAAAGCGCTTTCATACCCACCCCCTATAAGAGCGCTTTTAGAAAGCGCTTTCATTACCCCCCCTTATAAGAGCGCTTTTCTTGCGTGATTTTTAATTTTGTTTTTAGCCAAACCTACCAGAGCGCTTTTGGGCAAAAGCGCTTTCGTAGGTGTGCTGTTAAAAGCCAAATTTGGCGTAGTGAAAAGAGTGAAACATTAAATGCAATGCTTTACGGAATACGCAAAGCATTAAATGCTCCCAACGGTCATCTTCTCAAGTGCCTATAAATATGAAGTTCTGATGAGAAGCAAGGTTAACCGATTCTGACGAGTTCTGTGAATACTAACTTGCTGAAACGCTGTTCAAATCAAAGCTCACAAACTTCATCTTCATCAAAGCTCACTACATTGCTGTTGTAATATATTAGTGAGATTAAGCTTAAACTTTAAGAGAAATATCACTTTTGTGATTATAGCTTTTCAGAAGCATTGTAATACTCTTAGAATTGATTACATTAATTTGTAAGTAACTAGAGTGATCAAGTGTGATCAGGATACTCTAGGAAGTCTTAGCTTGTGTCTAAGCAGTTGTAACTAGAGTGATCACGTGGTAGTCAGGATACTCTAGAAAGTCTTAGCTTGTGTCTAAGCAATTGTTCCTGGAGTGATCAGGTTGTGATCAGGATACTCTAGAAGACTTAGTCGCGGGCTAAATGGAAAACCATTGTAATCTGTTAAGATTAGTGGGTTAAATCCTCAAGTGAGGTAAATCACTCCAAGGGGGTGGACTGGAGTAGTTTAGTTAACAACGAACCAGGATAAAAATAACTGTGCAATTTGTTTTTATCGTTCAAGTTTTTAGACTACACTTATTCAAACCCCCCCTTTCTAAGTGTTTTTCTATCCTTCACTACCTATACCAACAAGATGCATCTTCTTTTCGGTATCTTGTTCCATAAGAAATTCATAGTTATGCGTGCTTGACTTGGAGCAATATTGGGATGGGTGACCTTCTAGGAAGTTTCCCGGAAAGCATGTGATTGAGGACAAATCATGCTGAAAAGACCCGTGTTGGTTTGTGGGGTCAGTCGATCATCCCGAAAGCAGTCTGGGACGTTACACTTTATTGTTTCCAAAGGATATAGGAAAAGAGCGAAATAAACCCAAAGAAGTTTTTCAAACAAAAGCAACAAAAAGTAGAGATTCTAGGTACGGGTGTTAATTATGTATGGGGGAGGTGTTAGCACCTCTACATCTATGGTACTCCACAAGAACCGTTTTTTTATAAATCTTTGTATTAAAAGAATTTAGAGCAACTGCAGTTCCACTTAAAAGGGAAACAAAAGATTTTAAACTAAATAAACACTTAATCATTATGGGGGAATTACTCAGTCAATTGCCTTGAACATAACAAGTGAATTCTTTGCATCACAAATGAAAGAAGGGCTCCAACTTGGATAACTCAACAAGTATGTCACTAACACTTTCAAGTGGAAAAGAATCCTTTGTATCAATCAATATCAAGACTTTGGGGAATTACATCTCCACCATAACAATTACTCATGCTTAAACTTTTAGAAATAGGATTTTAAGAAGGTTAAGCAAAGAAGATGGGACAAGATGAAGGGACTACCCTAAAGCATAAATTAAAAGGCTAAGGACAAGAACGATTTAACCAAAAAAGAAGCCAACACTTGACATTAAAGAGTCAATGTAGATTTCCCATCCTTATGATTTAAACCAACCAAACAAGCACATTACCAAGCATAGGATCCAGGAAAACATAACATCTCCATGTATAACTTCTACCAAGCTTTGGAAGAGCACCGTAGAACCTGAGACTAACATTGGGCAGAGTAACAGTTGTGTGTAGATGAATTCTCAATCTTAATGCCTTGGAATTAAACCTCAAGAACTTTACAGAACCACCTGCATACACAAAGAAAAATAACCCAATGCCTTGGAGTAAACTCCAAGGAATTCCAAACAAGCATAACAGATAAAATAATCACAAGGTCCAGAGATTCTCAAAGAACAAGGCTCCTAAAACTATGTCCAAGAGATCCATAACTCCAAAATGCCAAAGGATAGTAACCATAGTCCAAGACATCTTTAAGTCTTTTATGGTTCAAGTTTGATTATTAATGTTTTAAGAACAAAATAAAAAGTCCAAATGGACAAAGGAAGAAAGGTGCATAAACATAAACATAGGTCTAAATGAACAAAAGGAAAAGTACATAAACATAAACATTGTAATACCCTACCAATATGTGTCTATAATCATATCGGCAGAATACTAATAACTGGTATTGAGTACATACAAAAGTAAAAAATAATAACATAAGCTGTATACATTTCAAAATCATCTCGAAGATGGATACAATGAATATGTCTACATAATGTTAAAGATACACAGCGGAAGAAAAGATCAAGCACGACCTTCACGATATCCAATCAAAAGCTCTTGATCCAAGCATCTGGCAAAACTCGATCTTGCACGGTACCTGAAAAAAATAATAAGATGAATGGGGTGAGATTACTAAATATCAATGAGTTCCCCTATCTTACGGGTCCTCTCGGCTCTACAGGATACATGCATCAACTACAGATCAATCTAAAATCCTAAGGTTTCCTCGATGTCCAGTACAGGAAAGCCTATCAAATTGTAGCACCACAATGGAGTGCCCACTGACCCCCCGATTGGATCCTTTGATAACATTTCTGTAGCGGGGAAAATCTGAGATCGAAGCCATAGGATTGACTCGACTCGATATTTCAGTGAAAGTCGCCATCGCGCTTTATTATTTCCAAAGGAAAAGGGAAAAGAACGAAAAAACCCAAAGTTTGTTTTTTAAAACAAAAAGAAGAGATCTTAGGTACGGGTGTTGTTTATACAAGGGGAAGGTTTTAAGCACCCCTCATATTTGTGGTACTCCACAGGAACCTTTTTGAAAATATGTGTTGTAACACCCCATTTCTACCCGGCAAAATATATATAAATCAGAGTTTTTAAAATTTCTCAATAAACAGATGAGGCATCACATAATCAAAACAAAGCAAATCAACTCGTCGCATACGGCGGATACATAGCACCTTTGAAACAAAATAACTTATTTTATTAAAACACAGCAGAATCACTTAAACAAGTATTCAATAAAATATCTTCACTTAACTTATCATTTTGTTCAACCAAGATAACACAATTAAACAACAACATCATGAATGACATAAATCGTTTCCCCCAGAGTGCTACGTATCAGAGCGACAACCGACTCGAGTAACGACAACTAAATCTTCATACTTGAATACCTGCACGTTACCAATATAAAGGCAACGGCGAAACAAGAGAAAAGGGTGAGATATCAAATCGTATAAGTGGGCGCATGATAAATTGTATATTAGGATTCAGGCATATAAAATCATTACATCGCAAGTATCAACAGTTACCATACACAATATAAAGGCAACGGCGAAACAAGAGAAAAGGGTGAGATATCAAATCGTATAAGTGGGCGCATGATAAATTGTATATTAGGATTCAGGCATATAAAATCATTACATCGCAAGTATCAACAGTTACCATACACATTATACTTCCACAGTTCATTAATCTCTCATACTTTTCATCGCACAACCAGTCATAATCATGTAAATAGTATCATCCAATAAATTTCACATATTCAAGTATGCACGAAGTTCAATCGTATAATAATCACAGGATTCAATACTATAATTCCAAATATATATACAATCCATCATTATCACATATTCTCGCATTTAACCAATTGCATATTCAAACATCACCCCTTCTCAATTATCAATTAATACAATTATCACTACAACACGAAGTGTACATAATCAATTACCAAACTCATACACATAGCATCACAACATCAATGCACATAATCAATTGTTCACTCGTACACTTATCACACCAACATAATGCACATAATCAATTATCACATTCATACACACATCATCACAACATAATGCACATAATCAACTATCACATAACTCTAATGTGACTCAATGAAACATGTGACACTATGCATGTGGTACCAATGTGAAATTCTAAGTTTCACCGGCCTCCGATTCATAACTCTAGAATCTAAGCTACACTTCCGATCCGGACAAGACCAAAGTCCACCAATTGTAAACATATAGTTTACGGCTTCCGATTCACTCTAGAATCCAAGCCCACTTGTGTTTCAAAGCAAATCCACCTGTGTTTCAAGGCACACTATGATATGAATGTATGTACAATATCACAAATATATGCAATTAAGACCATCTCTACCATCTTAACTTTCCGCATATCTCAATAATTCAACTCTATGAATTATCCACCAATTGTACACAACATTCGCAACACCCACATCATTAACATATAAGAGGCCAATTAATCAATTACGATTCACACAATCCAATTAACACTAGTAACCATACTATCTCATGTTAATTCTCATTTTTGCCAATTATACATAAACACACACTTTCAACATCAAGCAATTAATCATTAAAATTAATGCTATCCAACTACCCACAGAGAATCAATATCAAAACAACATCATTGGCATAGCAATATATATTTCTCAACATACATATTCACGCCAAAACACAATTACGGATAATTTCTCAAAATATCGTAATTTACCGACAAACCGAATAGTTGATATAATTCCAAATTATATTCCAATCAGTTAAACACATTGAAATTAATTCAACTATTAATTTAATCAACCAATTAATAATCACACTATATTAATTTAATTCACTTCTATTTCTACTCCATTTCCAATTTCTAGAATTCTATTGCTCAAGACCATTTTTATTGAAAAGAATATCGCGCTAGCTTTCTAACGCTTCGAACGGGGACTCGAACGGAGTTACGGTTTAAAATATATGAATTGTTAAAGTTCCAATGAAAAGGAAAACACCGACATTATATACTGACAACTCTAAACATGTCAAAATTACTCAAAACAAACAAAAGTATGACTCTTAGTAATTCAAAACAACTCTAACAACTTTATTGTCAACTCTAACAACTCTATTGACAAATTTAATAACTCTATTTACAGCTCTATTAACAACTCTAACAACTCTATTCAAATTAAAATAATTAAATTAGCTTATTAATCTAACTATTTATCTCTAATTCCAAAACTCCTAAAATTATTACAAATAATATTAATTCCAATTCCAATATATTCTATTCCTAAAATGTGTGTCAATTTCTATCACAAAACCAATATTTATTTATAAAAATATTTAAATTAAAATCCAATTTCGGTCGATTCGTAAAATATCACAATTTCAACAAAATAATGTCACCACGTTAATGTACTAATTAAGCTTAGCTACCACGTCAATTTTCATCAAATTCCGGTCAATTGATTATACCGCTTAATTCGACTATTTTGATCAAACATGACTATTTTATATTTTATTAGTCATAGTCTACCGTTTTTAATTTATTTCCTTTCATAATTAGAGTCCATTTCCAATATATATTAATATAGGAAATGCTTGTTTGTACCATTAATTCATATAATAATCTATCCATGATTTCTATCAATTACAAAAATAATTGTTTCCACTTAACTAGAAGTGATGCCACAGTATATGTTCTTGTTATAGTGAAACAGAGAACATGGTAATTTAGAAATAGTGCTACTATTGTTGCATACTATCTATAAGTATCAAATAAATATAGTGTATGTTCTAATTCACTACTACTTATATTTAACATGTTCGTATATTCCAACAAATGAATTATAGTTTAATAGCTAGTAGTCAAACAGTAAGGAAACAATATTCAGAATATATAAAAATGGCATAAAAACGAAATGGAAAGCAGCAAACAGCAACAAAAACCATAACCTAAATCCCTAATCCCCAACATACAATTGCTCATAAGCCCCATTATAAGAAGAGAACCCCACCCTTACCTTATTCACGGAAGCAACTCAATGGGTCTCAAATTGTATCTTCAATTTGACACCATGGATGAAATCTCTAAGCTTGTTATTCTCCTCCAAAAGTTGCCTTTTTCTCTTCTATTCTTGTTTTCCCCAAAATGAGAACACTCCTCTTCCCAATCTCTAAAACCCTATTTAATATTTCAATTGGGCTTAACATGTAACAACTCTTCTTTATTATTTTTCAGAAATCAATTTAGGCCCAATAAAATAAATAACTCCAATTAACCAATTATATCACTTTTATTAATATTCAAACAATATAATAAATTCCGACTTGTAAATAATATTATTCTTAATATTATTCTTCGACCGTCCGACTAAAATCCGACTTTTAACTTAATAAATTCAAATACGCTTCTTAAAATAACACCGACAATCCAAATTCGACCAATATATCATATTTTCGGTCTAATCTTAATTACTCAGAAAATTCCCAAAACTTCAAATATTATTCCAATAATATTTCTAATACTGAAAATATCAAAACTCTTGATTAAATATCGATCCGCTATCCCGAATTAATACCGACTAAATCGTCTCAAAATACAAAAACTTCACTAAACACTCCGAACGTCTAGATTAAGCGAATAATCGAATTTTCGGGCGTTACATGTGTCGTGTGTGCTAAAAAGAGAGTTTGTTTTTATTTTTAAAATAAGCTCGGCAAGACATTAAGCCTTGTGCCTACATACCTCCTCGGTGCAATGGAGAAGTCAGAGCTAATGTAGTTTCGCTTAAAGGGAAAAAACGTTTAAAAAACGAATAAACACTTTATCGTCGTCGGAGAGAAATACTCAGCCATTGATCTTGAGCATGAGAACAAATGAGTTCTTTGCTTCTCAAATGAAAGAAGGGCTCCCACTCGGATAGAAATCGACGAGTATGCCACTAGCTCTCTCACGCGGAAAAGATCTCATTACATCAATCAATTTCAAAATCGTGGGGTATCGCCACTCGTTTCAACAATTAGTCGTGTCTAAACTTTTTGAAGAAAAAAGGGCCATTAAGGGCAAAAGATATTTTTAAAGAGAGGTTTTGAAAAGGTTGCAAACATAAGAAGGTTTTGAAAAAGGGAGAAGATTTTGAAAATTAAAGAAGGGGAGGAGATGAAGAGGCTATCCTATTGCGTAAAATAAAAGCTAAGGAAAAGAACGGTCTAACCGAAGAAGAAGCCAACACTTGACATTATGAGTCAAGGTAGATTTCCCATCCTTTGGACTTATCAATACCAAACCAACACATTACCACTTGGGGATTCAGATGAACTTATTATCTTTAGCACCACTTTTCAATTAAGCACATTAAAATTCTGACGAAAATCAGGCAGAGTATTGGCTGTTTTCGGGTAAAATCCTTATATCAATGCCTTGGAATTAATCATCAAGGACTTTCAAGGAAATACCTGCATACACAAACAGACAACAATCCAATGCCAGACAGACAGAATAACAACAGAGTAACAATATCATAAGGGTCCAGAGGTACTAAGTCCATAAGTCTGAATCTCCAAAATGCTCGGAATAGTAACCAATAGTCCGAAAGAGAGCCTTAAACGTTTTTTAGATTTTTGTTATTTATTAGTGTTTTAGCATAAAAGTAAAGTATGGTCCAAGTGGACAAAAAGAAAATAGCGGAAACATAAACATAGTGTCCAAATGGACAAAGAGAAAATAGTGGAATATAAACGTCCAAATGGACAAAGAGAAAATAGCGGAATGTAAATATGATGAAATGATAAAATAAAGCGAGAAATATAAAGAGCAATATAATAAAGTACGGAAATTAAAGTCAATGGTTAGATGTTAAAGATAACCATCTTGAAACTTGTCAAGTATGTTATCAAAGTTAGTAATAAATATCGATAGTGAGTGAAGGATGTTCTCGGATTTAAATTCAATGGACATTTATCAGAAGCTTGATAAAATCATAGCGACTACACGATAAACCTCCATAAGTCTTAAATCAACCGCATACAATTCTCTTCCATATTTGATCTTTTTTGATTCGGGACACGAAATATTGCGCTATGTTAAGCAGATCGCCAAGTGATTTATGTAGAAATCACCCTACAACGAGGCCGGTCAAACTTTATGTGCTAATGCATGCGAGAGAAGCGATATGTAGATCACTCTCCGAAATCAATACCGCACGAAAAGAAAAAAGGTAGCGATCTAGTCTTTACCAAGAATCCATAGAATTCTCAAGGTGTTAAGACTTTCATCGATCAAAAGAAAAAAAGAAGGAGAAGAAGAATAAAATTCATAAAAGATAATCAACTCACACTATCATTAATATCATTCATCTAATATTATGGATTTGGTCATTTCAAACCTATCAACATCCTAGATCCAATGATATTAATGAAGTGGAGGAAGAAAAATAAAATGCATAAAAGATAATCAACTCACACTATCATTAATATCATTCATCTAATATTATGGATTTGGTCATTTCAAACCTATCAACATCCTAGATCCAATGATATTAATGAAGTGGAGGAAGAAGAAAGCCAAAACAAGCATAAAAAAGGCAAAAAAAGCATTCTGCCTCACTGGAAATCGATTTACCTCTGTATGAAATCGATTTCCTGAGTGCAGAGTTCAAATCTGGTGCAAAAAACATAGTGGAAATCGATTTCCCTCAGAGATAATCACAGTATCAAGAGATAGAGCTTCACAATGGTGCTTTTGATTAATGATTTGATGCAATTGATGTATGATCTTAGGGTCAAAAATTGGGGTATGACAATATCACATGTTCGGATATTAGGTACATGCATCCTCCAGAATAGGTCTTCTGGATTTACCTTCCAGCCTTCTCTCAGGAGCTACCCTCAAGGTCTGGTCTTCCGGGTTTACCTGCCTATCTGCTCTCGGAAATAAGACCTAAAAGCATACCTTTTCAATCTACATGGTAAGTAACTCATATGACTATAGAGAACCATGGAACAGACATTGAATCGCTACAACAATTCAACTTGTCCAATTTCCTGGGTCCAAATCTCACATAGAAATTCACCCATAAGGAAACAACAAAAGGAGAAGGTGAGGTACACATCCCCGGGAGTTCATCCCCAAAGAATAGCTCCTGAACTACGGGGCCGACCCATTCCCGAGACCAAAGCCCGAGAATGCCTGCAATATATGTGGCACAGGGGCATCCTTGGAATTTCTTCACAAGAAGTAACCAACATATATGTAACGTACCTACTCGCAGTTACTGTCCTTTTGTCTGTCCTCTAACCCCTCGTCTCATACTTACTACACCATTAGATTGTATGATTTCAAAGTAGTCGCTTGATTGGAAAAGGGAAAAGCAACCTAACATCCTTTCATATCTCTTGGTCTAGTTATCCTAAGGTTCACCTTACCATATTCATATTTTGTTAATCGACGTACACAAATTACACCAAGTAGTAAGGCCTCCTCGCCATTGGTTTCACATGGTTAGCTTCACAAGCTATAAGATCTCAACATCTTTGGTGTACGTAGCTAGATTTGATTTCCATCACCACTTATTCCATGATGCCTACAACCCATTCGGAGGAACACTTGGGCACCAAGGCCTTGAGAACGGTTAACTAATCAATTATCCGAGAATTATCTTCTAGTAATCGAGGTGAAAGGATATTCACATGGATTTGATTATTACTTAAGAGTATGATAAATTTGTGGAAGCTTAAGCATCTTGTAGCCCTTTCCGTTAGCTTTCCAATGCTTCTGACGGCGCCCAATTCCGAGTTACGGAACTCCAGTTATGGTCGAAACAGATGATTTTCTGTCAGGTGCAATCGATTTGCACTGGTGTGCAATCGATTGCTCGCTGAACCAGAAGCGCAGAAAGCCAATTTTTCACAGTGCAATTGATTTCTTGACCCCTAAAATCGATTGCTTATTGAACCAGAAGCAAAAATCACATTTTTCTTGCATAAAGCCAGTTCTAATAGTGTTCTAACTCATCCATAGGTTCGCCAACAATCCAAATTCGAACCCTATCATAATTTAACATTCCATGGCATACAAAAGCATCAAAAGAACACAGATTTCATCATAAAATCAACATGCAAAGTATTGATCATAATCTAAACCCTTAATCATGCTAGGTTCCCAAATTCTACCCCAAGTTTCTAACTAATGGAACTCACCTTGAAATCATTAGAAATTCTGACTTGATGATGATAATAGAGATGACTACAACTTTGCTATTCATTCTTGACCATGGTTCTTCACTCTAAAGTTGTCAAAGCTTCACACACATGCAAGAACTTGATGAAGATGGTGTTGATTAACCTTGATTCCCTCTTCAATGCCACATGCAACCACTTGATCAAGAAAGATGGACTCTTTCTCCTTCCATTCATGTGTCCTTGTTTCTCCCCATCCTCAAAATTCTGATTTTTCTTTTGTTATAAGGCCATAATGTTCTTCCACCAAACAAGTTCTCGAGGGAAAAATGACTCAACTGACCTCTAACTAAATAACATTTACCAATGTGCCATTTAGTTTCATTCCAACTAATAACTTTTGATTCCAACTAATCCACTATCTCATTTTTGATAATTCTTGGTGATAAATAAACATGCTTAAATAAATTGGGATGTTACATTCTCCCCTCCTTAAATAGAATTCGCCCTCGAATTCCTTCCAATCACCAAGATAACAAAATCTTCATATCTTTTTCCAACGGGGAAATGACATGTTCCCTACATCTTCTCCCAACGAGGGGATGAAATGTCCCCTGTCTACCTTCTTCGTACAACCAAGCTTCATACATTTACTCTTGATTCAGTCTTAGACGATATAACTACCACCACAATCCCCAATGGTGTATAATTTTGCAACAAAAGTCTTGATATCCAACAACTTCACACAATTCCTGCCAACGAAAGATGAACTCTAACAGCCAACCCGCAACGATCGTCTAAGTCTTCATGCACGCTCAAGTGTACAAGACATAATAATAATGCGCCGACTCTCTTTAACCATTTCACTCCATTACTGAATCTTAGTTGTTCCTTTCGATACCGATAATTCACCCTTAATGCTTTATCCACCGAATAACTTTTATCAAGTCTTCCCCAAGATTAGGTTACCAACAATTCTTATCTTTGACTAAATCCACTCGAGGGTCATCTTTCTATCTTCCCTTGTTCATCCGAGAACCACTAAAGCTGGATGCTCTACTACCGAATACTAATTCCACCAATCGCTTCTTAAAAGTTCTTTTGCCGAAATAAGTATTACTAGTCAAGTCTCATATTTTTCCCGTTGAACGTGAAATTGCTTACATGTATATGTTGCACCCCAAAATTTGCCCATCTAATTATTCCTAATTGGCTTACATATCTCATTCATTTACATCTTAGGTCATCAACAAAATCATGCATCATTAAACAACCATTGGCATTGGAATCAGAGATCTCAAATTATTAAGGTTTCACTGTGATTTTTGGGGTGTATACATCCAATAGAGACTGATTCATCTGGTTCTCCTCTGTGCTTTGAAATGGGACTCGGATAGTTTTATGGATCACGAGCAAAGAGAACACAATTTTGGAAACGCCTTGGCTCTTATGGATTAGGGTTTCTATCATCATTTAAGGCTTATTTCAATTGATCCTTATCATATCTTCTAGCTTGGTTCAAGTGGGTTTTATTATCGTTTGAAATACTGGATTAACTTGAAATGTGTCATTTGGATCCAAACAATAACTTGAAAATAATTCATTCAAAGTTCAAGTTTCAACTATATTTGATGTTTAAGATGAACTCCATTTGCAAAGCTCATTCAAATGACTATCATGATTCACTACAAGCTCCATTCAAGGTTTATTACAAGCTTTACATGGCAAGATACAAGCTTACAAGGTTCAATTCCATCATAAACGTTTCATTACGAAAAGCCAAATTACATTGTAAACATCATTTCACCTCAATTTACATTACAAGATACTACATTATTCTAAGCTCATCTTGCAGTCAAGGCTATTTTATCATTCAACCATAAATCCCACAAAAGAAAAAAGACCAAAGGCCTTTGTTATTATGATAATTACAATTCATACATACACAAGGAAAATTACAAAATTGAATCTACAAAAAGAGGAGGAATATATATATATTGCATCTCTCGACCAAGGTCAACCAATGCCCTCCAAATACATATTACAAATTCAACAAAGTCATGTACAATCCATCTCAAACTCATCCGTTCCTTCGTAATCAATCCACGCGGCTCGATTAACTTTCCAGCCCTGCAAAAATGACAGAAAAACATCCATTCAGTGATAGAAGTCCCCTATTAATCCAGTCACATTCCAAGCTATGAATAAGAAACAAGGCTCAGCATATTTATCCAGTTACTATTTATACAGTTACTTCCAATATGCAAATCAAAGACAAAGAATAACAACACATCAGAATCAATTTATTTGATCTCAGCATGCCATTGTCAATACAGCCTTATCACTAATTTTGACACTTATTCTAACTTTCAGCAAATAGCTAACTTCTATCAAGTGAGGCCTATAACCAATAACAGAATCCAACAGAAATAACTACCTTCTAACCATCCTAACAACCTAACCGATTTCAGTTACCACCCTCTAACAGAATTATAACAGCAAACAAATTCAACAGAAAATTGGAGAGATTGAACTAACCTTCAACTCTATATAATCTTCAGGCTCTGGATTCTTCACGCTCTCTTCACTTCCATAACCCTCACCATCTTCATCCATCTCCACAATTTACTTTCATCATTCATCATTTTCTTTCACCATTCTTTGCTCTCCACCTTCATTCATCTTCTGAACTTTCATCACCTTCCACACCATCTCTCTCAATCTCTCTGCAATCACCCTCAGCCAATCTTCACTTTCACTCCTCATCACCTCCACCATTTGGATCTGCCTTCACTCAACTTCTTCACCCCATAACCATTCACTCTCCACGCTTCATACCTCACTTTCATCCTCAATCTTCAGATACAGACTCAATCTTCACCTACAGAACCTTCAACCGTGCTTCAATCTTCATCATAACAACCACCTTCATCCCTCAACCTCGCGTACAACAGCAAGACAATTCAACAGAAGAAGCTCAAAGTAAGAGAAGAAGAGCTGAACAAGAAAGAAAGAGGGAGTTTCAGAGGTCACCTGAAGAACTTCATCGAGCCCTCGCGTCGTTCTTTGCCCTCGCGTCGTTCTTCGCCCATCGCCAAAACGCAACTCAGTAATTCCCAGTGCAAGCTCATCAATCATCATCACAGATTCAGATTCGCCTCAATCATCAACATCCTCTATCGGCCATCAGTGTAGTTGAAACTCCATCTCACTTTAAGACTCCGCAAAGCCATACAGATTCATCTTCAATCGTTGTTCATCGATCGGCACAAGCGTTGTAACACTCGAAGAATGAATATGCGTAAGAGATGAGTGGAGACGAGCGATTGAGAGAGGGAGACTCGAGAGGCAGTGCGATTGAGAGTCTAGACGGAGAGCAATTTGAGCGGAGGAACGAGAGATAGAGAACTATGGTCGGGATTTCGATCGAAAAAGGACATCACCGCCGCGCCGCCGTCGGAGGGAACGAGAGAAAGAGAACGAGAGTGAGGGAGTTGAATCTGTGGAAGGCGAAAGGTCATACACTAACCCTAATTTCCCTTTTTCTTATTTTTTATTTTATTAAATTCATTTCTTTTTAATGAAACCAATAATTAAAAGCTGAATAAATTTAGAATTGGATCAAACAAGATAACCCTGGGCCTAGTACAAATCTGCTAACCTCACCCCCTCGGGCCCATGCCTATTGTTGGTAGTAAAACTGAACAAAAACGCCCTTTGGGCCTCTCTGAATGAGCATGCGCCCTAATTGCTCTTCACATCATTTGACTCAATTCACACCCCCTGTTCATGTTAAATTTAGGTTTTAATTAGATTTTTTTTTCTATTTCTCTTAGGTAATAAAAACACTAATCTTCACTATCATTTTTAGACTTTAATACAATTTTAGACATAAAAAATAATCATTAAAAATATTAGTTTTAGGCTATTGGTTTTAGTCTTTTACTTGATTTGTAATTCAATTTCTCCCATAAAAACCATATAAAAATAGTAGTATTTTTAGACCACTTTTGTACTATATTTTTTGGCTTGTTACTTCATGCTTGTGTATAATTTTGTACCATTGTATCCTCACTCAATTTTGCTCATGTATCTTACTTATGACTTCTAATTGTGACTTTATTTTCATGTCTCTTTAAATTCCCAACTTTAGCTAGAAACCATGACAACATTAGGACTTAGAAGTTCCCGTCATAACATTAAGCTAGTTATTCATTTTAGGCTAGTTTTCTTCTTCTTTTTCTTTTCAACATTAAAACATTAACAAATAGAGATGCGAATCACATTAAGAAAGTGATAGAGAAATGAATGGGATTCATTTCCTAATCTGTTTCTCAATCACTTAGTTGCATAGAAATGAGTGGGATTCATTCCCTAATCTGTTTCTCGGCCACTACTTAATGGGAGAGAAATGAGTGGGATTCATTCCCTAATCTGTTTCTCAAACATTAACTAATGGGATAGAAATGAGTGGGATTCATTCCCTAATCTGTTTCTCGAACATTACATAATGGGATAGAAGTGAGTGGGATTCATTCCCTAATCTACTTCTCGATCATTATACATTTTTATGTGATTCGAATCGCAAAGTAAATTCCCTTAAAAAACACTCAACCAAAAACATCTAAAACACTTAATAAAGGCTCAGACCTAAACAAAGTAAGGAAGTGATGCGAAGCCTTGTATTGGGTTTTGTTCATCATAGAATTACATCTAAAAGACACAAACCAATTTTCTCTCTTCTCTCTCTTGCCTCTGAGGCATTCTTTCTCTTGCCTTCAGGGCATTCTTTCTCCTAATCGGACACGTTATTTCCGCTCCATTCCCAGCTTAAGACTCTAGAGGTCGAGCAGCGGAGTGCGAATGTAACTGTTCAACTAAAAAACACAAAAACAAACAAAAACTAAAGAGCCGAACTACGGCGCTCTGATTCCTGAAAAGGATACGTAGGCATTAGGTCGCGGGGCCTAAGCGAGCACAACTATTTATAAACCTTATTTTCCCCGTGTTTCTTCTTCTTTCATTTGCATGCATTCCCTTAGCATTAAGCCTTAGATTCATACACCATTAGAATAGAACAAACATAAGTGGATCCTGTGGAGTACCACTGACGTGAGGGGTGCTAATACCTTCCCCTTGCGTAACCGACTTCTTACCCAATCTCTGGTCGCAAAACCTTTTCTTATCCTTTCTTTATTCCAGGTTTTCTGATATTCCTTTCCCTCTTTGGGATAGATATATTAGTGGCGACTCTGTTCATCATTTTCGCGAGCGTGCGACAGTATAATCACTAGTTTCTTATACTCACTGAGAATCCAACTGATTCGTCTCTTCCACCTGAAATCACAACCTATCTTTGCAGCAACTTCTGACATCTTATTGATTCCACTACTAAACTAACTCCTCCGAGCAATCTCTGGTTTAGGGCGTATTTTAGGATGTAGTATTCCTTACATCATGAGTTCAACCATAATGATATCACTTTTATATCTATTACTTGAATAGTCCTTTAGGAAATCTCTGTTATTCCAAAATCATGGTACATCGTCAATTCTCTTACAGTGGTACTGTTCTTCATTCCGAATACCCACTAATGCTCTCACCGTATACCTCAAATTGGGATAATAACTATATGCCAATCTGATATGTGATGCTCAAGTTAGGGTCGAACCAATAAGGTCATCACAAACAACAACTTGCTGATTTTCCACTACCAGTCAGACAGCAATCAATTTGCACCTTATATAAATCAATTTGCTGGCTTCATCATTGCCCAAAACTCATTTCCCAAACACCAAATCAATGTGCATCCATTGTAAATCGACTTACTCTCGTAGTAGACTCAAATGATAGTTTTTCTTTCCCTTACTCTCTCAACACAATAATCGCCAACTACACCTCGAGGTTGAGTAATTTCCCAAAATCAGATCACTAACTGCCTCATCATTCTCTGTTAGGTCCATTTAAACACAACTTGGTCGCTCGCTTCGGTTACAGAACATCTATATTTTGATACTTAATGAACATGAGTTCATATTTCCTTATCAACTTCCACATCGTACAACTACGATAACACTTCCCAACCTTTCCATAGTTTTTTTTCAACCGTAGGACTTCATACCGTTGGTGTGACAACACTCCCAAAACCAATGGGCCTCTTCTTACCGAGACTGACCTTATTTAACTTCTGAGGATCTATAGATACTCCTTTCGATACACCTCACATCGAGCTAACCCAATACATGCTTCATCTATTCTAACACTGATCACCAATGTTAAAGGTTAGTCACATGATGTGTTGATCAGAATATGACGATCACACACACATCCCATCTCGAACATTACGCATAAAAGGCTCACTAACTCTAACGGAACAAGAAACATTTACGATGTAGAATCCAAAAATATTCTCAAGTGGTCTCAACCACCCAAGGTCTCCTCATAAGCATAGCATTAGAATCTAATCCAGCTCACTATCTCCTGCTCGCACAATCCTCCATCATCGAGCGCGACATATGGATCCTTATCCCACCTACCTTATGAGAATTCGGGTTTGTGTCATACCCCAATTTTTGACCTAAGATACCACCTCATATCATCTGCATATGCATCATTTGCATCTCTAACAAATTGCATAGCTTGTGTTTGCTACTTGTGACTCAGCAGGGTTTAATCAAGAAATCACTCATCAGTACAAGTAACAATCAATTAGGGTTTTGTTCTCCCTTCATCTTAAAAGAATTATCTTCATCAATAATCAACATTTGGTCCTCAGAGATTCATTTCAACAATCTCAAAGGCTCTGAACTAACCAAGTTAGGGTTTTGACTGAAGATAGCATACTCCTGATTTTTGCTCAGGATTTGATCTAATGACTTGGGACATGACCTCAAGACCCCAAGGGCATCATTTTGACCTAATCCATTGGCTCATAACATCTCCTATACAAGGATTGATCAACAGTGAAATTTCAAATCATCAGATTAGGGTTTTGGAGCTATCAGGGACTAAAATCAGGGATCACATTTGGGAAACCCTAAAAACCCCCAGGAAGTCAATCAAAAGTTTCAATCATCTTCAAATAACCCCTATGACAACATCCAATGGAAATTACATCTCAATTCAATATCCACAGTCACCATTTGGTCCTCAAAGATTCACTTCAACAAGCTCAAAACCTTTGAATCGACCAAGTTAGGATTGTTCATTCATTCACTCATTCTTTGCAAGATAATTTCATGTTCGTGGATGTTTTCATTTTAAATGCGCCATTGCCAATTGGTGTGATTTAAGAGACTTGTTTGGAATCTATTTCTTGGTTTTTAGGCTCATGGAGTGCTCATGGTGAAGAATTGATTCATATGGATTATTTGGAAATTGGTACAAGTTTGAAACAATTCATGGAAATTTCACCGAAATTGCAAGAAAAATCTTTTAGTCCATTTGTTTCAAGTATGGTTTAAAACCATAAATTCAAGAATTAAAAGTCCATTGGTGCAAGAACATTCTTCAAAGGATCATTCAAAGGAATTTAAGAATTGGTTCAAGACATAGAAATTGCATTCAAATTCATTCAAGAAATATTCATGTTTCATACATTTCCATTCAAGGATTCTAAGAGAATTTCAAACATTACAAGTGAAGTTCTTTTACATGAACAAAGTTCTAAATTTCCAAATGAGTTACAAATGGACTTTATCTAAAGTTCAAGAATTGCATCATTTCAAAATTCCATTCAAAGTTCATACAATCTAAAGTTGGAATAAATTGGAATTACAAGAATAAAAGAAAATGCAATGCTTTCTTGAATTCTTCAATCTTCAAAGTCTCCATTCTTGGAATTCAAGTTTCTTCATTCTTTCTTCAAAGAATACTCATGTCACATGAAAAAAAAAAGAAAACAAAAAGGGGTGAGATTAGCAAAAGTTCAATAATTCAAAAAAGGATTAAATCAAGACAAAAAGGGATCAAAGAGATATTCTTTCCACTTGCATAAGAAATAATGTCATAAAGAATATTATTATTCTTATGAGATTTTTGCAATGATTACAATTTGGATATCAAGTTTATTATCATCCAAACATGCCCTTAACTATGCCTATAAATAGGAAGTTCTCTCATTGAAGAAAATCACACCAAAGCAACTAAAACTACTAGCTTTCTCACTTCTCCCTCTTCTCTCATAAGTTTTCAAGTTTCTTGGTAAACCACTTGAAAAGTGAGAATTCCTAGTCACAAAGTTCCATAGTTCTTGAAGAAGTAGTTCATACCTTAGTGGAGAGTTCCAACTTGAAGTTCATCTTCAAGTCTCCCTAACATCCAAAGAGGTGGTGGCCATCTTCATCAAAAGCCTACAACAACAAGCAAGGTATTAGAGAAATTGTTAGTAACAATTCAAGGTTGTTAGTAACAATAAGGAATTCAAGGTGTACCTTCAACAATAATCCGGCGAAAATCTCCTCGCCGTAGGTAAGTTAATTTCACTCTTACTCTCAATATTGTTGTTACCATTAACATATTTCCCTGTTAAGACAAAATTTCCAGAAAAATAGAGAAAGCATGTGTTATTGTATCATAAAGGAGAATTGTGTCATGAATAACAAAATTGAGTAAAGCACACTTGGGTCTCTACCTCTGTTTGTGAAAGAAACCGGGTTATACGGTAAGTTCTTCTTGTCGAGATAAGATCCCATGGCCACTGAAAATTCATAGGTGCTGTAAGTGAAAACAAAAGCAGAGACAAAGACAAAACTTGCGGTTCATTTTAAGACATCATTAACAGCAACAATCCAAAACTGAATTCTAAACAACACCGACACAGCAAGCACCAATTCAAAATTCAGCAACAGATCCTAATCTATCAAATTTCCAGAAGCAGAATAAACACATACCTCAACACTGTGCCGGTGAAAATCTCCTCGCCGTAGGTAAGTTAATTCCGCTCTTGCTCTTAATATTGTTATTACTGTGAACTTTAGTTTTCCTGTAAAACAGAAATCACCCGGAATTATCATGTTTGCTAGCTTTAGTTTCTTGTGTGTGTTTGAGTATGAATATGAATAAATGTGATGATAAGTTTGGAGTTTAACCGAATAAATTCATGTTCCTAATTCGATTGAGAGCTGAGTTAACAAAGAACATACCTGGGTTTGTTGAGTTTGTGAGCTTCAGCAAGCTCCTCCCATGGCCGCGGCGGAAGAAAACCGTGAGGGAGGGAGTTGTTGTTTGTCTCCACGGAGAAAGAACCATGAGTGAGTGAGAGAGTTCTTCGTCGGTGACGAATTGTTGAAAGAAATCGAGGGAGAGCATAAGATTTGTGCTGTTGTTGATTCGGTGTGAGAGAAGAGAGAGTTTGTTCTCAATTTTATTTTTTCAGAAAAGAAACACGTAAGGGGGAGAAGGTGAGAGGCGTTGCCTCTTTTGTGTGTTTTAGGGTTTCTTCCCACTTGTGTGATAAGAGTTGGGCGGATCCGGGTTCCATCTGACCCGGCCCGGTCCAGCCCAACCCTTTTTTTTTTTTAAAATTATTTTCAGCTCATGTCAATTTTGGGCTGCACCCCCCATCCGAAATTTTAACATCTCTGGCCCAAATTGATTTTATTTTCCTTAGTTTTTTTATTATCTTTCATAAAAGTATTAAGTATTTTATTTAATATAGGAATTAGTTTTATTTTCTAATACTTATTAAAAATGACAAAAAAATATGTTTTAAATATTTTCATATGTTAATAAGTGTGTTTTTTTTAATTCTTATTAAAAACTCCAAAAAAATATTTTAGATGCATATTTGATTTTATGTTTTCTAATTATTTTCTTTTTCCATGAAAAACACAAAAATATCTTCTTTAGAACTAATTTTTATTTGAGTTTGATATTTTCATATTATTTTGTGTAGTTAATCATTTAAGTTTCTATTTGATTACTGTTGCACATCACTCGAATTTTCTAACTTCATCCGAGACTTCGAGATTATTTCTCTGTTGTTCTCTGGCTTTGTCTGTTTTGTTTGGTCTTCCATTTGCTGTAGAATTCCATAAACAATTACTGGATGATCATGGAATGCTGAAAGCTGTGAGCTTATTCGAAATTCTTTTCTGCTGGTGTGGATGCTTAACATTTGTTGAAATCCTAATTTATTCCAAGCATATCACTTGAAGATCACGGTAACACCTCAAACTCAGAAATCCAATTTTCTCATTCTTCGAGGTAAGCCTAAAACTCAATCAACTGTTTTCACAATAATAATCAATTCACTTTCAAATCATCCATTGTTTTTCAAAACAGTGGGGCCTCTCGAATATTAGAGAGTATAAGTCCCTTTTCTTTTTCTTTGTACAGTTTTTTAAACAAAAAACTTTTTCCAAAAAAACTTCCAAACAGTTTTTAAAACAATAAATCTCACATCTTTTTTCAAATCCATCCACCCTGTTTTATGAAAATAAAACAGGGGCCTCTCGAATATTAGAGAGTGTAAGTCCCATTTCTTTTCCTTTTTGTACAGTTTTTTTAAAAACTTTTTCAAAAACAAAACTTTTTTCAAACAATTTTCAAATTATTTTCAAAACAACGAAACTCCAAAGAAACAAAACTTTTCAAAAATACCACGGGCCTCCATGTAGGTATAAGTCCCAAGCCCTTCTGTACATACCCACTCCAGTACATGAAATTAGGTATTTCATTGTACGCATTTTTGTACATATCTCAATCTGTTTTTTAACTTTGAATAACAAACCAAAAATGAAGGTTTCTTAAAATCTTCCCAAAAATACCATGGGCCTCCATGTAGGTATAAGTCCCAAGCCCCTTTGTAAATACCTGTTTACATAGCTTTGAATAAATTCAAGTGGACTTCTCCCCGAGTGCGAGTCCCAAGCCCCCGTGTATACAAATGGATCATGCTTACAGGTATATTTCCTTCATAAACTCCATTATATACACACACTTTGTCATATATGTATAACTGTTCATATTTGTTCATGTACTTGTTCATATTTGTTCGTACTTGTTCATACTTGTGATTGTGTTATATGCTTGTTCAACTTAGTACAACACTAGGTTCCCCATAGCCCCCTATTGGGCTTCGTGCAAAGAATCTCCACTAGTTTAGGTTAGGACATAGAGTATGGTTTCCCGGTGAAATCGCTCTAAGAGCTCAAACCAACTATACCATGCCTCCCCTTGGGCTTTGTACAAACGAGTGACCCTCCCATAGCCTCCTCTTGGGCTTACAATGCAAGGACCCTGGATTGTCCCTCCCATAGCCTCCTCTTGGGCTTACAATGCAAGGACCCTCGGATAGCCTCCTCTTGGGCTTCGTACAAGGACCCACGGGCTTCTTATAAGCATCCCCAATATCCAAAACAAATACCCTAGGAGATTAGACATTTTTCATCTCTATGCTAGGAGTATCTCTTATATATCATCACAAACAATCAATCAATCAACTTTTTTGCCACAAGTCTGGCTAATCAATCAATATTCTTTTGCCACAAGGCTGGCTAATCAATCAAACCGTTTTGCCACCGTACTGGCTGATTAATCAAAGTTTTTGTCACAAGGCTGACTTCATTGAAACTTTTGCCACAAGGCTGGCTGATTAATCAAAACTTTTTGTCACAAGGCTGACTTCATTGAAAGTTTTTGCCACAAGGCTGGTTAAACAAACAAAAAATCAAACAGATGTATGTGATGATATAGATTAGATACATCTAGCATTTAGACGACATTTGTCTATTTTCCTTTGCTTCCACTAGCATAAGTGGGAACTACGATTGCTCTGACTTTCTCAACATCCCTTTGAGAATACGTAGGCACAAGGTCGATCCTTGGCGAGCAAAACAAAACAAAAAAAAACCATTCAAACCTTAGCACCCGTAGACCCCGAGCTACAGATGCTCTGATTCCCTCTAGGGGATATGTATGCAGAGGATCGCGATGATCTTTGCGAGCATAATCAAACAAACACCTTAGGTCCCACCTCTTTCTCACAAGAACCTCCACCACAACAAGAATGGAATAAACAAAACAAAGAAACCTATAGAGTACTATAGATACGTTGGGTGCTAATACCTTCCCTTCGTATAACCAACCCTCTTACCCGGAATCTCTCCCCCACTTTTTAGGTTATTGCAGCTTTTTTTCCTTTTCCTCTTTTGGAAACAATAAAAAGTTTGGTCGGTACAAAAGAAAAATCATTTTTTTGAGCACTCGAGCCCAAAGAAGGCATCAGGTGTCTCATCAGAAAAAAGACAACGATTTTTCCCCGCGACAGAAAAATGGCGACTTCACTGGGGACAAAACTTTTTGTTGTTTCCAAAGAAAGGGTTATTTCTATTTGTTTTGTTTTTATTTTTGTTACATGTGTGGTTCCTTGGTCCTGTTACTTGTGTGATTCTGTTACAAGTGATACATTATGGACAAATCCTAACCCGGATTAAGTACACATAAGAATTAGGTGGAGGGTATAGTCATGTATGGCATACAAGGAGTTCAGTCCTTAAAAAGTCAGCATGAGAATCCTTCCGCTCAGTGGAGGTTCCTTGTTGGTAGTATATGTTTAGCAAGTTCAGTTGCGAAGACATTATTGCTTTCATTGAACTGTAGAAGCTGAGTTGGCTGTAGAACCCCAACCCATCCTGGCCTTATTAGGTTGTGGTGCAGAAACTATTCAGGTGTAGACTTGGATTAGTTGTCATGCGGAGAACCACACTCAGACGAGTTTTTCTTGAGAATATTGCTGGCTCACAAGTTCAGTTGTGCAAGCCGGTAATATCCGAAAGAAAAATGTGGACTCTGACGTATCAGTAGAACATGTTTTGCAGGTGATAAACCCTAGTACTATCCCATGTTTGGTTCTCTGACCTCATGCTCGTGACGCTGGACCGTTGAACTTGTGTGTACCATGTTTGTGTTACCATGTTTGTAGTACCATGTTTGCGTTACCATGTTTGAACTACCATGTTCGCTTTACCATGTTTGAATATGTGGCATCCATGCATCCATGCATTCATACATTCATTAAAAAACCCATCTTTTTCCATAAAAACATGATTTTTCCAAAGATTTTTTAGAAATTTTCCTTGCAAACATTATAGGATTAAGTTATGGAGTGGGTAAAAAGGCATACCAAGAAGTACGGTTTCAAAGCTCCTAATGTAGAAAGACTGAAAGAGTTAGCATCTTTTGTACAAGATCCTTCCGATTTTAGGAAAAGCCATGGAAAGCTTTTGCCTATCTTGAACACTCATGTTGATGAAGGACTTCTCAAAACTCTGGTTCAGTTCTATGATCCCGTCTACCGGTGTTTCACCTTTCCAGACTATCAGTTGGTACCAACCTTGGAAGAATATGCCAATCTTTTGGGTATTCCTGTGTCTGACAAAATACCTTTCAACGGTTTGGAAGCCATTCCTAAGTCACCAGCCATTGCAGCAGGCATCCACTTGAAGAAATCTGAAATAGAAAGTAATTGGACTACCAAAGGAAACCTTCCGGGTTTGACTTCGCAGTTTCTAATAAAGAAAGCTTTTGATTTCATTGACACTGGTAGCATGATAGCTTTTGAAGCTGTATTAGCCTTGCTCATCTATGGGTTGGTTCTGTTTCCCAACATCAACGACTTTGTTGATATCAACGCCATAAAGATCTTTCTGAATGGAAATCCTGTTCCGACTTTGCTTAGTGACATGTATTTCTCTATTCATCACAAAAATCGCCAAGGTGGTGGAATCATTGTATGTTGTGCACCTCTTTTGTACAAATGGATTGTTTCACACTTACCTAAGTCTCCTATTTTCACGGAAAACCGAGAAGGTTTGCATTGGCCTCGAAGACTTATGTCCCTTACTAATAATGATATCCATTGGTATGCTCTGGCTCGCTGCGGCACAGAAATCATTGATAGTTGTGGAGAATTCGCCAATGTACCCCTCATTGGTACACAAGGAGGAATTAACTACAATCCGGTCCTAGCCCGACGACAACTCGGGTATGCAAATTCAGTTAAACCTGTTGGTCTCGCAGTGGAAAGCTACTTCTACCAAGAAGGGGAGGATCCTCAAGGGTTGAAAACAAGAATGGTGAGAGCTTGGTACGACGTCCGATGGAAAGGAAAAGGTGAGATAAGGAACTGCATTGCTACGAACGCCTACACCAGCTGGGTGAAGAAAAGAGCAAAGGAGTTTCGAATGCCTTATGATTATGAAAAACCCATGTTCCCTGTGGTGTCTCAACTACCCAATGTTCCCATTAACAATGTGGAGGAGTACCAGGAGATCTTAGCCAAGATGAGGTTAGAAAAGGACTCTTGGGAAGAAAAGTTTCGTAAAACTGATGAGGAAAATAGAAAGTTGAAGAAAAGGGTGAAAGATCACGAAGAAACTCTCTATTATCAGGATGGATGGCTCATGAGCAAAGATGAGAAGATCCGTCGGAAAGACGCCGCAATCAGAAGATACATCAAAGAAAGCAAGAAAAATCCTGAAGCCTCGACAAGCAACGCTCCGATGCCTGACAATTGGAAGAATGTTGTTGACAAGCTGAGAGCTGAAAAGGCCGAGTTGAAAGCTTACTATGGGAAAGAAATCATGAAGCTCAAGCTGCACAACGCATTTGGTTCTTCGTCTGATGAAGATGTTTAGGATTTGTTTAGATTTTCATGTATCATTTGATTCTGTAAGTAGCTACGCTCCAATGTTGTAACATTTCCCATTATTTCAATAAAAGAATTGTTTGTGTTCAAATGTTTGCAAGGAAATAATCTTTAAAATGTTTGGAAAAATCATAAATTTCTTTTTGCATACATCATTCTGCATATCGAGTCTGTTGTATAGAGTCTCATCTTTTGGATCTTTCTCCAATAGATCGTCAAGCTGTCGCGTCTCAAAGTTTCTCGACCGCGTTCGCAATCAGATCACAGATACAATACTCGTTCAAGCAGAAGAAGAGTAATGGAACACTCTGAACAAGAGAATATTGAGCTCCGTGGTACAGTGACCACCCTTCAGGAAAAATTGGAAAGTCTCACTACTCTGGTTGACTCTTTAATGGCCGCACAGAATCAGCCGCCGCCACCTAACAGTCAAGCAACAGTGACTTCTGAAGTCACTACTCCAGTTTCTACAGTTGCATTCGGTATTCCATCTTTCTCTATGCCAGAAGGTTGGGGCCCGCCTTTCAGCTTTGGTGCAGGTTTTCGCCATAATTTCTCTGGGGTTCAAACAGCTACAACTGAAGCGCCTGCTGCACAAGGTTCGGCGTTTATTCCACATTCAGGGGTAACTTTTTCCCAAATCACTATGGCACTTTCTCAACCCACTATGACAGTTCCGACCCCTACGGTTCACACTGTTCCTTATGATGGCAATGAGATTTATCATGATCAAGGTGATAGCACAAATCCGCGTAACCTTGTGGAAGATCTCCAAGAACAGTTTAACAAGATTCAATTGGAAGTCAAAGCTATTCGTGGCAAAGATTTGTTTGGAAAGAATGCCCAGGAGCTATGTTTGGTTCCCAGTGTACAAATACCAGCTAAATTCAAGGTCCCAGACTTTGAGAAGTACAAAGGTAGTTCTTGTCCACAAAGTCATCTCGTGATGTATGCCAGAAAGATGTCTACTTATGCAGATAATCATCAGTTGCTTATCCATTACTTTCAAGACAGTTTGACTGGTGCCGCACTGAAGTGGTACACAGGTTTGGATAGCACCAATATTCGGACTTTCAACGACCTAGGTGAGGCCTTTGTCCGACAATACAAGTATAACTCGGATATGGCTCCAGACAGAGATCAGCTCCGATCCATGACTCAGAAAGATCATGAAGCTTTCAAAGAATATGCCCAACGATGGAGAGAAACTGCTGCTCAGATTAATCCACCGTTAAAAGAAAAAGAGATGACAAAAATCTTCTTGAATACTCTCAGTCCGTTTTATTATGAACGCATGATTGCTAGTGCTCCAAGTGATTTCACCGAAATGGTAAACATGGGGATGCGTCTAGAAGAAGGGGTCCGAACCGGACGTCTAACTAAAGAAGGTGGATCTTCAAGCGGAACCAAAAAGTTCGGAAGTGGTTTCCCAAAGAAGAAAGAACAAAGTATTGACATGGTATCCCAAGGGAGGCCAAGAGGAAATGTCAGTCGTCAACAACAGGTTTCTGCTATTGCGCCAGTCGTTAATACAACGCCAAATCCGGGATTTACCCCGCAGTTTCAACAACAACAGCCTCGACAACAGGCTCAACAACTTAACAACAATCAGAATCGTGTGCAAAGAGCTCCACAGTTTGATCCGATTCCAATGACCTATACAGAATTGTACCCTGCTTTGATTGAAAAAGGTCTCGTTCAAACTAGAGCACCACCACCAGTACCTGAGAGACTCCCATGGTGGTACAAAGCTGAGGTCTCATGCCCTTATCATCAAGGAGCACCTGGCCATGATCTTGAGCATTGCATAGCTTTGAAATATGAAGTTCAGAGGTTGGTTAGATCTAATCTTCTCTCTTTCAGAAATTTGAACCCTAATGTGCAAGCAAATCCGCTGCCCAATCATGGAGGGCATGTTGTAAACATGGTATATGGATGTCCTGGCCAATACCGAGTCTATAATATCAACTTCTCAAGAGCAGATTTGGTACAAATGCACGCTACTCTTTGTCGGGGGCAGAATTTTCGCCAGCATCAATACGGTTCCTGTAGAATATGTTGTGTGGATCCTCACGGGTGTTCGATTGTGAGAAGAGATCTCCAAGTTTTGCTAGATAATGGTACTATTGAGATCTACAGAAATAGGGATGAAAATGAAGTTAACATGATAGGATGTTATCCGCATGAGCTTTTAGTCTCAGATATCAACTCGGAAATGCCTACAGTTAACATCATCGTTCCTCATTTCAACATGCCTGAGCGCATAGAAGTTACTTACAACAAGCCAAGGGTTCCTGTTGCTCCTTTGATCATTTGTCTACCTGGACCTGTTCCTTATGACTCTGACAAGGCAGTTCCATACAACTACAATGCAACAATGATAAAGGATGGACAAGAAGTTCCTTTACCTACTCTTTCATCTGTCGTGAATATCGCCGATGTGAGTCGAGTAACAAGAAGTGGACGTGTGTACACTCCGCTACCTTCAAAGAAGCCTGTTGCTCCTGTAACCAGGCAAAATCCTGTCAATACACCAGTGGGGAATCCTGAGGAAACTCCTGTCAGTAATACAAACACTGATATTGGTCAATCCAGTGGAACCAATGTCAATCCAGATTTTGATGAAATTTTGAAGCTTATCAAAAGAAGTGAATACAAGATTGTGGATCAGCTTATGCAGACTCCTTCAAAAATCTCAATACTTTCATTGCTGTTGAATTCAGAAGCCCACAGGGAAGCCCTGATGAGAGTTTTGGATCAGGCTTTTGTGGATCATGATGTGACTGTTGATCACTTTGATGGGATAATAGCCAACATAACTGCTTGCAACAATTTAAGCTTCTGTGATGAAGAACTCCCCGAGGAGGGCAGAAATCACAACCTTGCTCTGCACATTTCTATGAACTGTCAGTCAGACTCTTTGTCCAATGTGTTGGTAGACACCGGATCTTCCTTGAATGTGATGCCAAAGACGACTCTTGCTCGCCTGTCTTACCAGGGAATGCCTATGAAGTTCAGTGGTGTGGTAGTCAAAGCATTTGATGGATCGCGAAAATCTGTTATCGGAGAAGTCAACCTTCCCATGACAATTGGTCCACATACATTTCAAATCATCTTCCAGGTCATGGACATTCAAGCTGCTTATAGCTGTCTGTTAGGACGACCATGGATCCATGAAGCAGGGGCAGTAACTTCTACTCTCCATCAAAAGTTAAAATTTGTAACAAATGGAAAATTGGTAACAATAAGTGGGGAACAAGCCTTGATGGTGAGCCATTTATCCAATTTCTCTTTCATCAGTGCTGATGATGTGGGAGGAACTCAGTTCCAAGGTCTCTCTTTAGAAGACGAATCTTCCAAAAAGAAAGCATCGATCTCTTCTTACAAAGAGGCAGTAAAAGTAGTGAAAGATGGAACTACCACTGGCTGGGGGCAAGTTGTGATCCCTACCAAGAATGAAACCAGAACAGGTCTCGGATGTTCACCAACATTCTCAAACTGCACCAAGAAGGATGAAACCCTTCGTCCGATCAAAGAAACGTTCCATAGTGGAGGGTTCCTCAATCCAATTCCTCAAGAGGTTAATGTCCTTATCGAAGAATGCATCGAAGAAGGTCTCTCCGATACTGAAGAAGAATGGAAATGTTATCTCAATGACTCGGGATATATATCTCAGGAAGAACCATATCCTCCTTCAGAGAAAACAAGTGCTAAAGAAATTCCGCCTATTCCTGCAGAGGTTTGGGACACCTTGGGACAACCAAGTGGAAAATTTGATTATATGGTGAAATACACTGCACCTGAAAGTTACAAGGTTGCGATTGAGGATATCCAACCAACTGGATGGGGAGATTCCTTTGAATATGATAGTCAACCAGAAGAGGTTTATCAGCCCTGTCAATTTTCTCAGCAGCCTGAAATTACTGAAGATTTCGGATTTAATGCATCTACCAAGATTAACAATCCTAAAAATGGTTATTATCACATAAATGCCATTTTTGAAGATGAAGGGGAAGATGGTCCCGCAACTGACTCAGAAAGTGTCGCTGACAATGAGTCTCTTCATCCTGAAGACTGGGAAATACATCCTGAAAATTCTGAAGATTGTGATTCATCGTATGCTCTTCAAGAAGTAGAAGAAGACCGTTTCAACTCTACAAAGAATAAGGTTGACAAACCAGGACCTTCAAATCCTGCTCGACCTGCGGTCAATGTCAATACTGAAGATAATTCTGAGGAGAATTTTCCTGAATACATAATACACAGAGGAGTTCGTTGCTACTGGAAGGCTGTCGACGTTCCGAATGTTGTTCGCCGCTCAAAGTAATCACCTCGCTGTTATTTTGACCTCCTGCCTTGCCCAAAGCAGAGAGATGTTTTATAGGGCTTTGTTTTTAAATGTTCCGCCCAAATAACTTTGTGTATAGGGCTTTGTTTTAAAGGTTTCCCTCTTTGTCCTGCCCAAGACAAATGAGTTTGTGTTTAGGGCTTTGTTTCAAAGATGAATCATAAATAAAGTGTCATTTTGAATTCCCTACATTATATGTTTTATTTTTGCTTTTTTTTCTGGAAATGGTAATCCTAAAAAAACCAAAATAAAAAAAAAAAAACTTTCTCAAAAAAAATCTGCATACACTCCTGCATTCATAAATTTTCTGAAATAAATATAAATCATATGTGCAGATTAACTATTGATAAACCCATTGAATGCAATAACCCTATGTCCTCTCCCAACTTTGAGTTTCCTGTGTTCGAAGCCGAAGAAGAGGAAGAAGAGGAGATCCCGGACGAGATCTCTCGATTACTTAAGCACGAGGAAAGAGCCATTCTGCCTCACAAAGAGCCTTTAGAAAAGATCAACTTGGGTTCTGAAGAAGACAAAAAAGAAGTGACCATTGGATCGCTGCTTGATGCTGATATCAAGAGTAAGTTGACAGACCTTCTCAAAGAATATGTTGACGTGTTTGCCTGGTCCTACCAAGACATGCCTGGGTTGGATACCAATATTGTTCAGCATTACTTGCCATTGAAGCCAGAATGTCCGCCAGTTAAGCAGAAATTACGAAGGACTCACCCTGATATGGCTAACAAGATCAAAGTGGAAGTTCAAAAGCAACTCGACGCAGGTTTTCTTGTCACCTCTGAGTATCCTCAATGGTTGGCCAACATAGTGCCAGTTCCGAAGAAAGATGGCAAAGTCATAATGTGTGTTGACTACCGTGACTTGAACAAAGCCAGTCCCAAAGATGACTTTCCATTACCACATATCGACATGCTGGTTGATAACACCGCTAAGTTCAACGTCTTTTCTTTCATGGACGGGTTCTCCGGTTATAATCAGATTAAGATGGCTCCTGAAGACATGGAGAAGACATCTTTCATCACCCCATGGGGTACCTTTTGCTACAAAGTGATGCCGTTTGGATTAAAGAATGCAGGCGCAACTTACCAAAGAGCAATGACTACTCTCTTTCATGACATGATGCATAAAGAAATTGAAGTATATGTGGACGACATGATAGCCAAGTCCAGCACAGAAGAAGAACATATTGAATACCTTTTGAAGTTGTTTCAACGACTAAGGAAATATCAGCTTCGCTTGAATCCTAACAAATGTACTTTTGGGGTTAGATCTGGAAAACTCTTGGGTTTCATTGTCAGCCAAAGAGGTATTGAAGTAGATCCCGACAAAGTCAGAGCTATTCAAGAGATGCCTGCACCAAAGACTGAAAAACAAGTAAGAGGGTTTCTCGGACGATTGAACTATATCTCCAGATTTATCTCTCAAATGACTGCTACTTGTGGGCCAATTTTCAAGCTTCTCCGCAAAGATCAAGGGGTTGTATGGACTGAAGATTGCCAGAAAGCGTTCGACAGTATCAAAGAATACCTGTTAGAACCACCAATATTGATTCCTCCAGTTGAAGGAAGACCATTAATCATGTATCTTACCGTGTTAGAAGAATCCATGGGTTGTATGCTTGGACAGCAAGATGAAACCGGTAAGAAGGAGCATGCCATCTATTACTTGAGTAAGAAATTCACAGACTGTGAGTCTCGTTACTCCATGCTCGAAAAAACATGCTGTGCTTTGGCTTGGGCTTCAAAACGTCTCCGCCAATACATGATCAACAATACTACTTGGTTAATCTCCAAAATGGATCCGATCAAGTATGTGTTTGAAAAGCCTGCATTAACAGGAAGGATTGCCCGATGGCAAATGCTGTTATCTGAGTATGACATTGAATACCGTGCTCAAAAAGCGGTCAAAGGAAGCATTCTCGCCGATCATTTGGCGCATCAACCAATTAATGAATATCAATCTCTCAAGTTTGACTTTCCTGACGAAGATGTCTTATACTTGAAGATGAAAGATTGTGATGAACCGTTACCTGAAGAAGGTCCTGATCCTGAATCAAGATGGGGCCTAATTTTCGATGGAGCTGTTAACGCTTTTGGAAATGGAATTGGGGCAATCATCATCACTCCCAAGGGTACTCATATCCCATTCTCCGCCAGACTACTATTTGATTGTACCAACAACATCGCAGAATATGAAGCTTGTATCATGGGTCTAGAAGAAGCCATTGACTTAAGGATCAAGATCCTCGACATATATGGAGATTCAGCCCTTGTGATCAACCAAATCAAAGACAAGTGGGAAACTTACCACCCTGGCTTGATTCCCTACAGAGATTATGCAAGACGTCTGTTGACTTTCTTCAACAAGGTTGAATTGCATCATATACCTCGAGATCAGAATCGAATGGCAGACGCCTTGGCTACTCTATCTTCCATGTTCAAAGTCAATCATTGGAATGATATGCCTACAGTCAGAATCACGCGCCTTGAAAGGCCCGCCTATGTGTTTGCAACCGAAGCAGTCATCGATGATAAACCGTGGTTTCACGACATCAAACGCTTCCTTCAAACTCAAGAGTACCCGCTTGGGGCATCAAACAAAGATAAGAAAACTCTAAGGAGACTTTCTGGCAGTTTCTTCCTGAACGGGGATGTGCTATACAAAAGAAATTTCGACATGGTTTTGCTCAGATGCGTGGATAGACACGAAGCAGACATGTTAATGCATGAAATGCATGAAGGGTCCTTTGGAACTCATTCAAACGGGCATGCGATGTCCAAGAAAATCTTAAGAGCAGGATACTATTGGTTGACAATGGAATCTGACTGTTACAAACACGTGAAGAGATGTCACAAGTGCCAGATCTACGCAGATAAGATCCATGTGCCACCGACTCTACTCAACGTTCTCTCATCTCCATGGCCTTTCTCCATGTGGGGTATCGACATGATTGGAATGATCGAACCAAAAGCTTCAAACGGTCATCGTTTCATCTTAGTGGCTATTGATTACTTCACCAAATGGGTCGAAGCAGCATCTTACGCCAATGTTACAAGACAAGTGGTTGTGAGGTTTATCAAGAATAACATCATTTGCCGATATGGTATTCCCAGCAAGATCATTACTGACAATGGTTCAAACTTGAACAACAAGATGATGAAAGAATTATGTGAGGAATTCAAGATTGAGCATCATAACTCTTCTCCTTACAGACCAAAAATGAACGGCGCCGTCGAAGCCGCCAACAAGAACATTAAGAAGATTGTCCAGAAAATGGTCGTCACTTACAAAGACTGGCATGAAATGCTGCCATTTGCTTTACATGGGTACCGTACTTCAGTGCGTACTTCAACAGGGGCAACTCCCTTTTCTCTAGTATACGGCATGGAAGCTGTGCTCCCCGTAGAAGTTGAAATCCCATCAATGAGAGTCCTCATGGAGACTAAGTTATCAGAGGCTGAATGGTGTCAAAACAGATACGATCAGTTGAACTTAATAGAAGAAAAACGTATGACTGCTCTATGCCATGGACAGTTATACCAAGCAAGGATGAAACAAGCCTTCAACAAAAAGGTTCGACCTCGTGAATTTCAAGAAGGCGACCTCGTGCTTAAAAAGATCTTGTCTTTTCAACCAGATTCTAGGGGCAAATGGTCTCCTAATTACGAAGGCCCGTATATTGTCAAAAGAACATTTTCTGGCGGCGCCATGATTCTTACAACCATGGATGGTGATGAACTCCCACATCCTGTGAATGCTGATGCAGTCAAGAAATACTTTGTCTAAAAAAGAACAAAAGAACAGCTCGGTAAGTTGAAAACCCGCAAAGGGCGACTTAGGCAAAAATGAGCGTCTCGGTGGACTGAAAACCCGAAAGGGCGGTCCAGGCAAAAATTAGAGACAAAAAACAGAAAAAATTCATCCTGGTAGATTGAAAACCTGAAAGGGCAATCTAGGCAAAAATTAGGGATTTATGACAAAGTAACTGCATCAGTCTGTACTTCGTCACCTGAAAAGTCTGTACGCCATCAAAGGATCTACGATCAAATTATCACCAATCTAAAGCAACCAGCACAGTTGGAACTCAAAGTTGTTGGGGGGAATAGTGGTTATTACTTTCAATGTAGCCTTTTCCGCATAATTACCATTTCCAACTTTTGTAAATACTCCGTGGAATCATGCCTTTAGCTGATTACCATCCTATTAAATAAATTTGAGCCTTGTGCCCATTTGTTTGCAATCTCTAATTTCTTTCAGCTTACAAAATGACGCTTTAATTATGTTATTCACTTTTGAAAGAAAAAGAAAAAAGTTTTAAATGAATTTACTTCCCTTTTTCAAAATAAAAGCGAAATTTTCCTTTGAGTTGTGAACAACGGAAGGAACACCAGCAGTCGTCTCCATAGGATGAACAAAAGGATTCTCCCTGAAAAATTGTTGAGACAACGGTATTCTTGTCCCAGAAAAGAATTCTTGAAGCAATTATCCCTCGAGGTAAAGAAGCTCTTCTATCCCCAGTGAAGAGGATCTTTTATCCCCAGTGACGAAGATTTTCCATCTCCAGTGAAGAAGCTCTTCTATCCCCAGTGAAGAGGATCTTTTATCCCCAGTGACGAAGATTTTCCATCTCCAATAAAGAAGTTCTTTCATCTCCAGTGAAGAAGAAAAGATGATCATCTTCCCCAAAGAAGTTTAAAACATGCAACACCATTCATCACCTGTGTTATCTACACCGTGTTGAAGAACATTTGCCAAGTATCTGGTTGTATTGCGACGTCGGTCCTTCTCCAGTATATACTCCTCTGTCTGTCAGTATCGTCAGCATGCATGTTACATTCATGACATTCATCATTCATACATATTTGCATCATTTATGCATTCTTGCATTTTTCAATGATTGCTTCGAAATCATTCATTCAGGATATATTTATCCTCAAAAAGAGAAAAAGCAAAAAAGAAAAGAAGAAAAGGAAAAAAAAGGGAAAAAGAAACAGATATGGGCGTGTCATCTCTCTAACAGGTTGTCACCTATAAGCAGAAATAAAATCTTCTTTCTCCAGTTCCCCGCTGAGATCATTCCTCGTGGAAGAAGGTTGCTTTAGTTTCTCCTCTCCAAAACAAAGGAGAAAATCCCCAGTTGAGTTCATTCCTCATGGGTACAAAGTCTTGTTTGACTGTCTCTTTCCAATTTATTCTTGGTTAGAACTTTGTCTTTACCAGAGATTCAAATTCCGATTCCTCAAACAGAGTCGTGAAAAACAAACAATAAGCAATAGCCTCATCGTATGAGCAGCTTATTTCTCTTTCAAAAAAAAACTTTTCCGAAATCAATCATGAAGACCATTTGACAAATCAGGGCCTTATTACTGTTCACAAGGCTGAATAACCAGAAATTTCCCTAGCAAAGTCTCCAAGATCATTTTATCACTCGGCTGATAATTGATCAAGTCTTCAAAACCACTATCACAAGGCTGGTAGTCGGTAACCTTTTGTTCTGGTTATATTATTTAACATGTCTATCACAAGGCTGATAGTCGGTAATATTAACCGAACCTTTGAAACTCTTTTTACCATGTCAAGTCTATCACCATGCTGATAGTCGGTAACACAGTTTCATACCTTTCACCTTCGCATTATTAACAAGTCTATCCCTGTGCTGATAGTCGGTAATGTCGGTAGGTAAGCTTTTCTTACAAAGCTATCATTCCCCGGTGAAGCATACACTTGCTTTCCCGAAAAGAAAGAAAACGGATTCTCTTCCTAAAACGGATTGAGACATCCTTCCCAATCTCTTTTCCCCAGCGGAGTCAGTTCTTGATATCCCCTCGGTAAAGATATCCTTGCATCATTCGCAATTTTGGTATCTTAGGTCCAAAATTTGCGTCTTCTGATATTTAAGTCTCTTCCACCCTATCAAAACGAAGATTTTCAATCTTCATGTCTCAGGTTGAAGAAACTTAAATAGGGGCATCTGTCATACCCCAATTTTTGACCTAAGATACCACCTCATATCATCTGCATATGCATCATTTGCATCTCTAACAAATTGCATAGCTTGTGTTTGCTACTTGTGACTCAGCAGGGTTTAATCAAGAAATCACTCATCAGTACAAGTAACAATCAATTAGGGTTTTGTTCTCCCTTCATCTTAAAAGAATTATCTTCATCAATAATCAACATTTGGTCCTCAGAGATTCATTTCAACAATCTCAAAGGCTCTGAACTAACCAAGTTAGGGTTTTGACTGAAGATAGCATACTCCTGATTTTTGCTCAGGATTTGATCTAATGACTTGGGACATGACCTCAAGACCCCAAGGGCATCATTTTGACCTAATCCATTGGCTCATAACATCTCCTATACAAGGATTGATCAACAGTGAAATTTCAAATCATCAGATTAGGGTTTTGGAGCTATCAGGGACTAAAATCAGGGATCACATTTGGGAAACCCTAAAAACCCCCAGGAAGTCAATCAAAAGTTTCAATCATCTTCAAATAACCCCTATGACAACATCCAATGGAAATTACATCTCAATTCAATATCCACAGTCACCATTTGGTCCTCAAAGATTCACTTCAACAAGCTCAAAACCTTTGAATCGACCAAGTTAGGATTGTTCATTCATTCACTCATTCTTTGCAAGATAATTTCATGTTCGTGGATGTTTTCATTTTAAATGCGCCATTGCCAATTGGTGTGATTTAAGAGACTTGTTTGGAATCTATTTCTTGGTTTTTAGGCTCATGGAGTGCTCATGGTGAAGAATTGATTCATATGGATTATTTGGAAATTGGTACAAGTTTGAAACAATTCATGGAAATTTCACCGAAATTGCAAGAAAAATCTTTTAGTCCATTTGTTTCAAGTATGGTTTAAAACCATAAATTCAAGAATTAAAAGTCCATTGGTGCAAGAACATTCTTCAAAGGATCATTCAAAGGAATTTAAGAATTGGTTCAAGACATAGAAATTGCATTCAAATTCATTCAAGAAATATTCATGTTTCATACATTTCCATTCAAGGATTCTAAGAGAATTTCAAACATTACAAGTGAAGTTCTTTTATATGAACAAAGTTCTAAATTTCCAAATGAGTTACAAATGGACTTTATCTAAAGTTCAAGAATTGCATCATTTCAAAATTCCATTCAAAGTTCATACAATCTAAAGTTGGAATAAATTGGAATTACAAGAATAAAAGAAAATGCAATGCTTTCTTGAATTCTTCAATCTTCAAAGTCTCCATTCTTGGAATTCAAGTTTCTTCATTCTTTCTTCAAAGAATACTCATGTCACATGAAAAAAAAAAGAAAACAAAAAGGGGTGAGATTAGCAAAAGTTCAATAATTCAAAAAAGGATTAAATCAAGACAAAAAGGGATCAAAGAGATATTCTTTCCACTTGCATAAGAAATAATGTCATAAAGAATATTATTATTCTTATGAGATTTTTGCAATGATTACAATTTGGATATCAAGTTTATTATCATCCAAACATGCCCTTAACTATGCCTATAAATAGGAAGTTCTCTCATTGAAGAAAATCACACCAAAGCAACTAAAACTACTAGCTTTCTCACTTCTCCCTCTTCTCTCATAAGTTTTCAAGTTTCTTGGTAAACCACTTGAAAAGTGAGAATTCCTAGTCACAAAGTTCCATAGTTCTTGAAGAAGTAGTTCATACCTTAGTGGAGAGTTCCAACTTGAAGTTCATCTTCAAGTCTCCCTAACATCCAAAGAGGTGGTGGCCATCTTCATCAAAAGCCTACAACAACAAGCAAGGTATTAGAGAAATTGTTAGTAACAATTCAAGGTTGTTAGTAACAATAAGGAATTCAAGGTGTACCTTCAACAATAATCCGGCGAAAATCTCCTCGCCGTAGGTAAGTTAATTTCACTCTTACTCTCAATATTGTTGTTACCATTAACATATTTCCCTGTTAAGACAAAATTTCCAGAAAAATAGAGAAAGCATGTGTTATTGTATCATAAAGGAGAATTGTGTCATGAATAACAAAATTGAGTAAAGCACACTTGGGTCTCTACCTCTGTTTGTGAAAGAAACCGGGTTATACGGTAAGTTCTTCTTGTCGAGATAAGATCCCATGGCCACTGAAAATTCATAGGTGCTGTAAGTGAAAACAAAAGCAGAGACAAAGACAAAACTTGCGGTTCATTTTAAGACATCATTAACAGCAACAATCCAAAACTGAATTCTAAACAACATCGACACAGCAAGCACCAATTCAAAATTCAGCAACAGATCCTAATCTATCAAATTTCCAGAAGCAGAATAAACACATACCTCAACACTGTGCCGGTGAAAATCTCCTCGCCGTAGGTAAGTTAATTCCGCTCTTGCTCTTAATATTGTTATTACTGTGAACTTTAGTTTTCCTGTAAAACAGAAATCACCCGGAATTATCATGTTTGCTAGCTTTAGTTTCTTGTGTGTGTTTGAGTATGAATATGAATAAATGTGATGATAAGTTTGGAGTTTAACCGAATAAATTCATGTTCCTAATTCGATTGAGAGCTGAGTTAACAAAGAACATACCTGGGTTTGTTGAGTTTGTGAGCTTCAGCAAGCTCCTCCCATGGCCGCGGCGGAAGAAAACCGTGAGGGAGGGAGTTGTTGTTTGTATCCACGGAGAAAGAACCATGAGTGAGTGAGAGAGTTCTTCGTCGGTGACGAATTGTTGAAAGAAATCGAGGGAGAGCATAAGATTTGTGCTGTTGTTGATTCGGTGTGAGAGAAGAGAGAGTTTGTTCTCAATTTTATTTTTTCAGAAAAGAAACACGTAAGGGGGAGAAGGTGAGAGGCGTTGCCTCTTTTGTGTGTTTTAGGGTTTCTTCCCACTTGTGTGATAAGAGTTGGGCGGATCCGGGTTCCATCTGACCCGACCCGGTCCAGCCCAACCCTTTTTTTTTTTTTAAAATTATTTTCAGCTCATGTCAATTTTGGGCTGCACCCCCCATCCGAAATTTTAACATCTCTGGCCCAAATTGATTTTATTTTCCTTAGTTTTTTTATTATCTTTCATAAAAGTATTAAGTATTTTATTTAATATAGGAATTAGTTTTATTTTCTAATACTTATTAAAAATGACAAAAAAATATGTTTTAAATATTTTCATATGTTAATAAGTGTGTTTTTTTTAATTCTTATTAAAAACTCCAAAAAAATATTTTAGATGCATATTTGATTTTATGTTTTCTAATTATTTTCTTTTTCCATGAAAAACACAAAAATATCTTCTTTAGAACTAATTTTTATTTGAGTTTGATATTTTCATATTATTTTGTGTAGTTAATCATTTAAGTTTCTATTTGATTACTGTTGCACATCACTCGAATTTTCTAACTTCATCCGAGACTTCGAGATTATTTCTCTGTTGTTCTCTGGCTTTGTCTGTTTTGTTTGGTCTTCCATTTGCTGTAGAATTCCATAAACAATTACTGGATGATCATGGAATGCTGAAAGCTGTGAGCTTATTCGAAATTCTTTTCTGCTGGTGTGGATGCTTAACATTTGTTGAAATCCTAATTTATTCCAAGCATATCACTTGAAGATCACGGTAACACCTCAAACTCAGAAATCCAATTTTCTCATTCTTCGAGGTAAGCCTAAAACTCAATCAACTGTTTTCACAATAATAATCAATTCACTTTCAAATCATCCATTGTTTTTCAAAACAGTGGGGCCTCTCGAATATTAGAGAGTATAAGTCCCTTTTCTTTTTCTTTGTACAGTTTTTTAAACAAAAAACTTTTTCCAAAAAAACTTCCAAACAGTTTTTAAAACAATAAATCTCACATCTTTTTTCAAATCCATCCACCCTGTTTTATGAAAATAAAACAGGGGCCTCTCGAATATTAGAGAGTGTAAGTCCCATTTCTTTTCCTTTTTGTACAGTTTTTTTAAAAACTTTTTCAAAAACAAAACTTTTTTCAAACAATTTTCAAATTATTTTCAAAACAACGAAACTCCAAAGAAACAAAACTTTTCAAAAATACCACGGGCCTCCACGTAGGTATAAGTCCCAAGCCCTTCTGTACATACCCACTCCAGTACATGAAATTAGGTATTTCATTGTACGCATTTTTGTACATATCTCAATCTGTTTTTTAACTTTGAATAACAAACCAAAAATGAAGGTTTCTTAAAATCTTCCCAAAAATACCATGGGCCTCCATGTAGGTATAAGTCCCAAGCCCCTTTGTAAATACCTGTTTACATAGCTTTGAATAAATTCAAGTGGACTTCTCCCCGAGTGCGAGTCCCAAGCCCCCGTGTATACAAATGGATCATGCTTACAGGTATATTTCCTTCATAAACTCCATTATATACACACACTTTGTCATATATGTATAACTGTTCATATTTGTTCATGTACTTGTTCATATTTGTTCGTACTTGTTCATACTTGTGATTGTGTTATATGCTTGTTCAACTTAGTACAACACTAGGTTCCCCATAGCCTCCTATTGGGCTTCGTGCAAAGAATCTCCACTAGTTTAGGTTAGGACATAGAGTATGGTTTCCCGGTGAAATCGCTCTAAGAGCTCAAACCAACTATACCATGCCTCCCCTTGGGCTTTGTACAAACGAGTGACCCTCCCATAGCCTCCTCTTGGGCTTACAATGCAAGGACCCTGGATTGTCCCTCCCATAGCCTCCTCTTGGGCTTACAATGCAAGGACCCTCGGATAGCCTCCTCTTGGGCTTCGTACAAGGACCCACGGGCTTCTTATAAGCATCCCCAATATCCAAAACAAATACCCTAGGAGATTAGACATTTTTCATCTCTATGCTAGGAGTATCTCTTATATATCATCACAAACAATCAATCAATCAACTTTTTTGCCACAAGTCTGGCTAATCAATCAATATTCTTTTGCCACAAGGCTGGCTAATCAATCAAACCGTTTTGCCACCGTACTGGCTGATTAATCAAAGTTTTTGTCACAAGGCTGACTTCATTGAAACTTTTGCCACAAGGCTGGCTGATTAATCAAAACTTTTTGTCACAAGGCTGACTTCATTGAAAGTTTTTGCCACAAGGCTGGTTAAACAAACAAAAAATCAAACAGATGTATGTGATGATATAGATTAGATACATCTAGCATTTAGACGACATTTGTCTATTTTCCTTTGCTTCCACTAGCATAAGTGGGAACTACGATTGCTCTGACTTTCTCAACATCCCTTTGAGAATACGTAGGCACAAGGTCGATCCTTGGCGAGCAAAACAAAACAAAAAAAAAACCATTCAAACCTTAGCACCCGTAGACCCCGAGCTACAGATGCTCTGATTCCCTCTAGGGGATATGTATGCAGAGGATCGCGATGATCTTTGCGAGCATAATCAAACAAACACCTTAGGTCCCACCTCTTTCTCACAAGAACCTCCACCACAACAAGAATGGAATAAACAAAACAAAGAAACCTATAGAGTACTATAGATACGTTGGGTGCTAATACCTTCCCTTCGTATAACCAACCCTCTTACCCGGAATCTCTCCCCCACTTTTTAGGTTATTGCAGCTTTTTTTCCTTTTCCTCTTTTGGAAACAATAAAAAGTTTGGTCGGTACAAAAGAAAAATCATTTTTTTGAGCACTCGAGCCCAAAGAAGGCATCAGGTGTCTCATCCGAAAAAAGACAACGATTTTTCCCCGCGACAGTTTGCATCTCACGAATACCAATTTGAGTCATACCTCGAGTTCATATCAACAATGTCCCATATGTGTCAAAATGAATGGCTCATGTGCCTCGTGCGCGATAGCGATAATGTGGCGTTATACCTATCTGGTAGTACTAACATGGTGGTCCCACTTCGAGGCCATGCACTCAAGTAACCTACCCAGTAGCGTATAACGATCCCCACCCGTATCCTATAGCCATGACCGACGATGATTGAACATGTCTCAACTGAGGTTATCGCTACTCAAATCCTTCTAGCCACACGTTTAAGGTTTACCTCCCTAGATCTGACTCTACGAATCCAATTCGAGTTCCTATGCCAGGTGTGTACTCACTCACACAGGGCACGCACGAGAGATTCCCAATGATAACTCCCACCATATAGGAATATCATGGTTACAATTAACAGTCATCTACTACAGTCAACTTACTATTGCTTTAGACAACCCTTGGTTCAATTCATCTAAGTACCCAACACCTAGTGTAGTTCTACGATTTCACTCGGGATTAGATGATTCACAACTAGTAGGGAACATGGATTACTACACTATGCATATCCATCCATTCAGTTGCCGCCTAGCGTAGTCTAGGACTCACGCATTTTAGAATAAACAAAGAGATGCAGCAGTTCCTTTAACTCAGTCAGGCATCCCATATTTCCCAATTTTGAGATCACTACTTCCACTCGTTCAATCAACCATTCACTAGATAGCTACCCACATCTTAAGATACACCAGAACGAGTCAGAGTCTAATGTAACACCCCTCTAATACCCCACGGCAATTAACAAAATTAAATCAGAGTAAACATGCAAAGGGTGTCACAATTCAAAAATAAAAGAAAACACACGTTCGGCATATGTCATGCATTCACTGAAACATCTGAAATTATAACTCATTAGATAAAAATCATGTTTACACAGCGGAATCAAATCATCAAGTCAACATTACATTGTTAATGTATCAGACTTCAAATAAAATAAACAATAGAGTTATAATCGAAACTCAAAATATCGCGTTCCCAGTGTTACATCTATCAGAGCATGACACCGACACAACAACTAAACCGACTTATGAGCTAATCCTCACCAAGTCGAAAGCAGCTATCCTCAATCTGAAAATGTCAACAGTAAGGGTGAGTCTCATCACAGTTAACAAATGTTATTGCATCTCAAATAACAACACATCATAGTTATATTATTCACCCAATTTCATCATATTCAGATTATCAGGAACGTCCATCATTTACACAAACGTCAACAAAACACATCTTTCAAACAGACAATCATACTCAACATTAATTCAACAAAACACACAACCAACACGTCATCAATATTTATAACACTGGAATACTTCCAATCATGTTATAAAAGTATGCATATGTATGAACTGACACTATGCATGTGGTACCAAAATTCGTGAATCATATTCACAGGACTTCTCTCTACGATACTGCCCTTCAAATCGCTCACACCCCACATGGGCACACGATTAACCTCATCAAATGGGAATAACCCATGACCGATCCAACATCATCAAGATACGGCCCTGCCGGCACAGATTCCACACAATGGGAATCATGCCCTTCACTGATCCAACACACCCTTGTGGATACAGTATCATCAATGAACATGAATGAATGCAACATATACAACATACTTATACCATCATCATCATCATCATCAACATCATCATTATCATCAAGTATGTTTATATACATTAGCATCATTCAATACAATCAATCATCATCATCATCATCATCATCATTAAAGAACATACATGTGTCCACATCAATCATCATCATCAATAATAAGAACACACATGTATCCACATCATCCCAAAACAAATCAGTCATCATCATAAAACTCTCAACAAATCATCATATCATAATGCTTTTCAAAACAACATCTTATATTGTCACATTTCATCATACATGTCTACAATATATCATCCAATTAAACAAATCGTCACATGATTAATATTTCAACATAGCATGTATTTAACATATTTCATCACATATATATGTACAATACATCAATCACCAAGAAATAAAATCATATTTAAAAAATAATTGGATTCACACCTCATTTCATCATTTTAAACACGTAGGCTATCTCATAAGATTCATCGTGCTCGAAACGACACTAAAAACGGACCTACGGTTCGAAAGTTACACATCATTTAACTTTTCAAGAAAACAACTATCGCTACGGCACGCGGCGCAACCAAGACTCGCGGCGCGACCTGAACCACACAAACGCGTTCGCGGCGCCAACCTATGCACGCGGCGCGATACGAGAAAACAAGTACGCCTTCGCGGCGCCAACACTAATATGCGGCGCGAACTGGCGATTTCACAGATTTTCGGGTCTGCGTCAGATCCTGCGATCTGACTCAATCTGAGTCCAAAACTGACTCTAAACGTCATATACAGGCAGTTAATCATCAATTGCATCATTATTCGTCATCACACATCAAAACAACACATAATCAATCAATAATCCATGCAATTTTCATCAATTCATAACCTCCCTAAACCCGACATATAATCCAATTGACTCAACAACATCCCTAATCAATATTATTATCCAAGAATACGATAATAGATGATAACCGGAGAGTCCCCCCTTACCTTAGCCAAAGATTCTTGATTGGTCTCTCCCTCCATTGCTCCTCTTCACGTACCAGCTTTCCAATCCCTCATCTCCTCTGCTCTGCTTTTCACGTTCCTTTTTCCTTTCTCCCAATTTTCCTTTTTTTTTATGAAAAATAACATTTTAATTAGTAAAGGGCTTTACTAACATAGCACCCCCTCTTTACTAATACCACACTTGGCCCAATACTATAAACCATCTTTCTTCCAATTAAATCCCTCAAACCACATATAATTCTAATTATTAATTAAAGTTCTATTTAAATTAAAAATTAAAATATACGGGTGTTACAACTCTCCCCCACTAAAAGAGTTTTCGTCCTCGGAAACATACCTCAAGTAACCAGCTCGTATAAGAGTCCTCCACCTGACTCTCCAGCTCCCAATTAACATTACCATCGGTCAATCCTCAAAATCCATCTGAGATAACCAACAGGAAACACATCTCACCCATTCAATCGTAGCTCTTACGTCGCATTTGACTATCCAAAAGTATACCGCTCGCTATAGCTCCAAAAGGTTAACAACAACAGAACATTGAGGTACAACCTATACAATTACGCTCAACCGCCGAGCAATACAATTACACAATCTATAGTATGATCACACTGATCAACACTGCAGTAATGCATACCATCTACCAAACATACCAACCTTAGACATACTCTTCCATCTGAGCGATAAAATAATACTTACACTTTTCACCTACCGCTTCCTTCAAGAAACTCAATACTCATATTCCTATGCCATTGAATTCCAATTATCTGACTCCTCTTAAGTCAAGCCATCGATTATCCAACACTTTACATTCCGCTTTTTCCGCACTACTCCGATTACTCATCACAATCATCTATACCAAATAGATTTCCGAGTTTCACCCGATTCCGACTCTCTTTAATCATTCGTCCAAGAATCATCCTTCATCATTCATGGTACCAACTTACCATTCAATAATACTTACTCGCACTCAAAAACAATTCCTAGAGTTACTACATCTATTAAAACATCTTAACCATCAGAACAAGTACACACACAAGTAATTATAATCACGCTCACCAGCCTCAATACGCCATTTCTTACAAAACAACTCAAATTGAGTTTCGCTCTTTTCTAAGAATTAAATCAATTCCTCCCTTCATAGAGTATAATTCCTCATTATATCTTGAAATCTACAATAACCCTTAACAACAACAACAAATTATTATAGCATCAAGTGGCATCAACTCTCCATTTTAATTTCGCTGAATACATACTCGTTAACTACGTACAACCGTAATAACATATTCATCATCTCGGCAATTATTCAAAAGAGTTATAATTCTTCGACACGACATTCTTACATCCACTGGATTCTAAATCCAACATATAGATCAACACATATTCTCTATGTAGGCTTCCGACATATTAATTCCTTACTTCCCGCGAGTAGTACTCATAACACTACTCCACATCACACTTTCGCTGCGCGACTCTGATTACCCGTCTTAAGTCATCATCCACCATGTTGCACTCTTTCATATTCACTCCTTCATAAGTTCACACAACATAGTGAGTGATTATTCTCATGGCTTAGTATTCATCACATCTTAAACTATTAAGGTAACAAAACAAGCTTATCTCTTCTATATGATTCCATCTACTACCAACAAGAGATTTAGGGTGATCAAGTCCTAAATTTGTCAATATTAGTTGAAAATCATATTTAAGCATAAACCGTCGTTACTACATAATAGTGTCCCTTCCTGAGTTTGCACCCAAACTCATTAACATCGTCATAGTCCAATAATTCACTATGGTGTCCTTCTTCTAGAATATCCTTCTGAAGCTCAAAACATTAGTTACACAAATCCAATCACTCAACCTCATTACATCGTTTTCGTCGATTCTGAATTCACCGCCTTTACTTAGGTAATTCAAAGTCAACCTATCGATCAACTCAACATCATCTTTCTGACCTTCTCTAATCTCGTTAAGAATACCACTAGTCATCTTCTAGCATACTCAATATAACACTATTAGGAGTGCCTTCACATTGTGGACCTCCGATTTTTTTTAATACCGGGCCATACCTCTGATCTGTAGAGATACGTGAACTGACGCTTTTTTATCGCTTAATGCTTTCGCATTTTTTTGAAAATATCACAGAGTCGCCACCGACCTTTTATTTTATCCAATTAAGGAAAGGTTTATAAAAGAAACAGAAAAAAGACCTTTAAGAAATTCTGGGTAAGGGGGTAGGTTATACAAAGGGAAGGTGTTAGCACCCTTTGTATCCATGGTTATCCATGGGCTCTTAAGTTTGCTTAGCTCACTTGTTTTTCGATCACTTTTCAATTGCTCTGAAATTGCTCATATGTGGTTCCAAATACCTTTGTAATTTGAATTTTGTAATGATCCGTGTGTGGATGTATACAAAATGCTTGTTTATCTTTCGAAAGATGTTTTGAAAAGAACGTTAACTTTGTAATAACCCGTGTTTGGATGTATACAAAGTATTGCCTTTTTGGAAAGTTTTGTAAAAACAACAGTGTATGAGAATTTTGTTTGTTTTGATTTGAGCAAGCAAACTAGGAGGTCTACCCTGAGTTGTAAGGTCTTTATCCTATTTCCTTTAAAAATCTATCCTTTCACCGGATATAAAAGCAAGGTTCGATTTTGTACTCAAAACAGTAGAATTTTGACTTTGATTTTGAAAGGAATGAGAAGGGATTACCTCAAGAGGTGCAAGTGTGATTGTGATTGGATTCAGATATTTATCTTTGAAGTTAGTGATCTAACGGTTCAATTTTATCTTTGACATACACGCAGTTTATATTTGCTGGAAATTAAAGTGCGGAAATGTAAAGTGCGGAAAGTAAATCTACGCTATTACATCGATTGTGCGGGAAATGTAAACTAGCCTATTTACATGAATTTGACATCCTATACATTTATCTAGGAATTTTAAATTGCAAGAAACATAAAAGGCATGTTTTTGGAATTTTTATGATTGGTTTTAATTATAATTAATGCATGATTAATTAAATTAAAATGGAGAAAAAAGATGAAAATTGATTTAAACCTAGAAATTAAGTTTAAAATATGTACAAAATATTTATCAATTAATTTTAAAACAAAACTAATTTTTTTGGAATTTTTGAAATTGATTTAAGTTAATTAAAACATAATTATGCAAATAATTATACAAATAATTAAAACTTAAAAAGAAAATTATTCAAAATATGTACAAAATTAGTTTATAATATATAAACAATATTTAACACAAAGAACAATTTTTTTTAGGATTTTTTGATTGGTTAGAATAATAAAAAAGTAAATATATAAATATATACTAATTAATTATGCAAAATATTAAAATTTTGAAGAAAATAAAATATTTTTATTTCAGAAAATAATATATTATTTTAGAAGTCTAAAAATATTTTTTGTGTATTTTTTGGATTTTTAAAACTATTTTTAATTAATTTAACAAAGAAATTAAAATAAAATAGAAAATAAAATAGAAAATAAAAGGATACTGATCCTGTGTGGTAATCAGTGAGGGAGCATGGTGGGGAAGAGTGATCTGGCGCGTTGGATCATTCATTAAGTGAGATCAGATGGTCCAGAAATTGAGGCACGTGGTGATCAGTACACCTGCAAAGCACAGAATCAGAGATAAATTTAAAAACACGCGCGCGCTTCTGGACCAATGAGGGGGAGACACCTCATCGTCTTCAACCTTCAGACAAGGCCTTTTACAGCGCTTTTGTAAAAAAGCGCTATTGTAAGTGAACCCTAAATCTGCAAAATAACGAATAGGGTCAAACAGGCATAGAAATCAGGCGCGATGGTACCATTGGATTCGTCTTGTTCCACTGAATGTAACCCTGCCCTTAATTTGTTTTAATTTTGGCCCTAATGAAGAACCCTAATTTTGAGCTAAGTAAACCCTAAAATGGTATATGCTACAAACATCCATTAAAATCCAATTGAAGCTCCAGAAACGACCAGAGCTTCAAACCAAACACAATTATGCATCTACATCTTGTTAAATATGCGTGTGTTATGAGATATAAGTTGGTTTTAGTTTGAACAAACCGTGGCCTATATAGCTCGATTCAGTGATGTTTAGGACTTGCAATTGATTGGAATAGTTTCAGTGAAGCTCGGAGATGATGTTTGAATGCTTAGTTTGTATTGAAATGGACTGAAATTAAAAACTCGAATTTGAATTTTCTTTGAATTTTTTTCAAGTGATTACAAGTGTATATGAGCAAGGCTTTGTTTCTGATTCGTGTCCCTTGTTATTGCTGATGTATTCCACTTCTTTTATAGGCCAAAGGCTGCTTGGAAGTGAAGCTAAGAATCTTTGTTGCCTTTGTTGAAAACTTGGTTTTTAAATATTAAAAACCTTGAATTTTTGACCAAGTCTTGACTCCATTCAATGCTCTTGCCTTGTGCACCAATCCTCTGCAGAAAATTGAAGGTTCCTTGGGTGAGTCATGCTTAGATTGTAAGCTACCATTTATCCATGCATTTTCCTTTTAATTTTAATCTTAAAGTAAGATAAAATCATGCAAAAAATGGATAAAAAAGGTATGGGCTTAGTCTTGGTCGTGGGAGGCCCATTACATCATGGAAATGATGTTTGAATGCTGAAAACTTGGCCCCATTTGGAAAAAATGCATTTTTGAACAATGTTGATTTCATGTATTTTCCCAAAATTTAGCCAACTTCAACAAGGTGTAAATCCTTCAATTTTTGTCATATGAAGGAGATCTTGCACTTTTTGGAAACCTCAAAGAGTCCTCTAACCAATGCCTTTGGTCTCATGTCAAAATGATTTTTGAAGCTCCTTGTGTGTCCTTTTGAAAAAAGTGTCTTTTTGTTGACTTTGAAAATGACCTGTAATGTCTTTGATCATATTTTTCAAATGGTGAATCCAATGACCATGGGATCAATGGCATTTGAAAGATAATTGAATTTCCTTCCCAATGAGCTTTGGTTTGAATTTTTTGGATGAAGGATGAGAGAGTTATGATCAGTCAAAGTTGAGTTGACTTTTCAGGCAAAAACCCTAATTTTGAATCTTAGGGTTTTGTTGATTTTTGATTTTTCCTTGATGAATTATGATCATCCAATGATCAAATGATGAATCCTTTGACAAAATATGGACTTTGACAAAAAATTTCATTTTTGACTGTCTGTTGACTTTTTTGGTCAAACGGGTCGTCTGTTGACTGTTTGAGCTGCTGACGGTGCGTCTGAGTGGATTGAAGTTTGAAAATTTGTATGATGGTACTTTGAGATATATGGATGTGTATGAAATCCATTTGAGCTCTCAAAAACTTGTTGCTCCTGTAAAAACAAGAAAAACCCTGATTAGGGACTGTTTGTGTAGGAGATAGTTAAGCGTACCTGATTTTTGTGCAGTGTTGAGTCTCTGCTAATCGCTTGATATTCAGAAGACTTCTAGAACAAAAATCTTGGAATTTTGAATTGTGAAAGATTGATTTGATTGATGGTACAAAACACTGAGAATTGTACTGCCAGCAGTTTGGCTGTCGACTGACTGTTCAGGTATTGATGTAGCAGTTAGAGTGAAAAATCAACAGTCAAAGTTAATTTTCTTTTTTGTTGTTTTTTGTTTTTGTTTTATGTGAAAAATGAAAGTTTATTTACATGACTTGTTAGAAAAACACAGACATAATAAATAACTAATATTTACGGTATGCGGGCAAAATTACCGATAATAACCCTGAAAATCATTTAATGCACAGAAATAGGAATATTTGACTGGCAGAAAACACACAAAATATTATCTTAGTAATTAAGCAATATTATGACAAATAGTACAACATTTAATACTGACAGTACAAATATCACATACTATATTGAACAGTACGACGAATAAACGGTACATTTAAGAAATAAGAAATACGGCAAATTTTAAGAATGACGATTGATAACCCATGCTATGAACAATAACATGTAGATGATTGGGAGTGCAACCATTGCAGGTCCACACTCTTCAGGACTATGTAGGCAGAAGAAAGTCATGATCACCGTAGCAATGGTGATGACTGTAAGAAACAGTGTCTCTATCCACTTTGCCATTCTTGTCAGGGAAGAAGAGAAAATAGATATGAGATAGGAATTTGAAAGATGAGTTGGAATTTGATGTGAGATTTTATGAAAGAAAATGAGAGGTATTTATAGAATGGAAAGAAGGAAAGAGACGTTGGGGAATGATGTGATTCCGTACAAAAGGAAAATTTGAGTGGAAGTAAGATTTGAAAGAAAGTGTATGATAGTGTTGGAAAAAAGAGAGATTTGATTTTTGAAAAAGAGATTTGAAAAGATTTTTGAAAATAATGGAATATAGTACAAAAATTAGTGGGAAACAAAAGATAATAATAATCTACTTGTTACCAGTACAGTCTGAGTTTCCTGATTCTGCGCTTGCAAAAAGATTTAACTCTGTACCAATTGTGTCAGTACTATTTATCTGTAAATAAATAAATAGCATGTGTGAAGTAATAAACAGTATTTGGCGTTTGGGTAAGAATAAATTCAACTGCAAGCCAAATTACTGTATAAGAAAAATTCTAAAAACTAAGTGTTTCATATGTCAGGATATTTGTTGAAATAAAAATCCATGATTATATGAGACTCTTAATTTTCAGATTGGAGTTTTCTTGAAAAAAGATGCGGGCAAATTTTGGGGTATAACACACATACTAACTCAAGTCTCTAAATTGTCCAATTAAATCCAACTCATTCATCATTAGCACCGACATTTTTAAAGACTTCCTACGCAACACAATAACACAACATTCATAACTCGTGGTTTTAATCCAAATTCTATTACATCCTTCACGTCCAAATATCATCCCACTCGGAATCTCAACAAAGTCTTCCTCACGTCAACAAATGTTAGAAATTCCCTACAATTCTTCTTTTATACTTATCGTTACTTTGCCATCACAAATACGATTTCAAGGGTTCTAAAGTTTACTTCACCTTTACTACTAATTTACTCATTCACTAAAATCCATCGGTATTCAAATCATCTTTGTGACCGAACATCTCGTCGACTTATTCATCAACCACATGTTCTACTCCACGTCGTTTCAAACAATCGCGGTGGTAGGCATTCTTATTCAATAAGTTTCACGCTTCCATAACCGACTTCAGAACCTCTCCTCATAGAGTCACTCTATTGTATTTATAACTCTTCCATAAATTAGAACACAATCCCTCCTCCTCGTAGGTTCAAACGGCACATTAATCCGACACTCGGAACTCAAGATATGAATTTTCCAATCATTGCCCGAAAAATACAACACTGACATCATGCAGCGACACTCTATACGATATATCCAAAACTCCTCAATTGGTAAATTCAATTCTTAAAATTACTCCTCAACAAACCTTCTAATTATTCCTTCGATCCATTCAACATTGACACTGACATCCCGTGCAGTACCAATAAACAAGTCTAGTTATAAGAACAAGAGTAACCGTAACTTCACCTCTTTCCAACGTCATCCTGTCACAATTAATTATCTTACAGCTGTTGCAACCATTTTTATAACAAAGTTCATCTCGTTAGCTTTCCGACGCTTCCGACAAAACTCAATTCGGATGTCCAGAACTCCAGTTATGAATTTTCGAAGTTCCGCAGCTATTCCGCAATTTTCCTGCGTTTTGCTTACGAAAATCTCTCTCCAAAACTCATTCTCTTCTACTCTATCACATTCCAAACAGCCCCTTATCGTATCTCTTCACTTCCAAACATTCTTATGACTTGAGCAACACATCCTATCGCCGAAGTGCGATTTCTGGAACATTACGACAGCAATCCTCTTTGCAAACTTGCAGCTGAATCTCTTCCGAGACGTAAAGCTACTCAACTGACATCTTCGCAGTACACCAGTAGAGCTGACACATCGCAACTCTCCAATTTCCTTCTCTTACAATAACTGTCAATTACCTCTAATCATCTTCCTTCAAGATGTTCCAACTCAATTCCCAGTCAAGTCTTGATTCCAAATCGCCTTCAATTCGGGAAACAACAAACTCCAACAACGCTCGCACTGTTGCCAACAACAGCTCACTGAATCAATCTTCTTACAACTGAAACATAACCGAGAAGCGAAGCTTCTCCCCCACTTGTTTTAATCCAACACCTGCAACAAACAACCAAGTACTGACAGTGATTCACTCACATATCGCGTACCAAGGAATAAAATGCCGACAATATACAACTGTCGCGCAACTCAACTGACTCAACAATTGGCCGGACGGACCGACCTGCTCTGATACCACTATTGTAACACCCCTCTAATACCCCACGGAAATTAACAAAATTAAATCAGAGTAAACATGCAAAGGGTGTCACAATTCAAAAATAAAAGAAAACACACGTTCGACATATGTCATGCATTCACTGAAACATCTGAAATTATAACTCATTAGATAAAAATCATGTTTACACAGCGGAATCAATTCATCAAGTCAACATTACATTGTTAATGTATCAGACTTCAAATAAAATAAACAATAGAGTTATAATCGAAACTCAAAACATCGCGTTCCCAGTGTTACATCTATCAGAGCATGACACCGACACAACAACTAAACCGACTTATGAGCTAATCCTCACCAAGTCGAAAGCAGCTATCCTCAATCTGAAAATGTCAACAGTAAGGGTGAGTCTCATCACAGTTAACAAATGTTATTGCATCTCAAATAACAACACATCATAGTTATATTGTTCACCCAATTTCATCATTTTCAGATTATCAGGAACGTCCATAATTTACACAAACGTCAACAAAACACATCTTTCAAACAGACAATCATACTCAACATTAATTCAACAAAACACACAACCAACACGTCATCAATATTTATAACACTGGAATACTTCCAATCATGTTATAAAAGTATGCATATGTATGAACTGACACTATGCATGTGGTACCAAAATTCGTGAATCATATTCACAGGACTTCTCTCTACGATACTGCCCTTCAAATCGCTCACACCCCACATGGGCACACGATTAACCTCATCAAATGGGAATAACCCATGACCGATCCAACATCATCAAGATACGGCCCTGCCGGCACAGATTCCACACAATGGGAATCATGCCCTTCATTGATCCAACACACCCTTGTGGATACAGTATCATCAATGAACATGAATGAATGCAACATATACAACATACTTATACCATCATCATCATCATCATCATCAACATCATCATTATCATCAAGTATGTTTATATACATTAGCATCATTCAATACAATCAATCATCATCATCATCATCATTAAAGAACATACATGTGTCCACATCAATCATCATCATCAATAATAAGAACACACATGTATCCACATCATCCCAAAACAAATCAGTCATCATCATACAACTCTCAACAAATCATCATATCATAATGCTTTTCAAAACAACATCTTATATTGTCACATTTCATCATACATGTCTACAATATATCATCCAATTAAACAAATCGTCACATGATTAATATTTCAACATAGCATGTATTTAACATATTTCATCACATATATATGTACAATACATCAATCACCAAGAAATAAAATCATATTTAAAAAATAATTGGATTCACACCTCATTTCATCATTTTAAACACGTAGGCTATCTCATAAGATTCATCGTGCTCGAAACGACACTAAAAACGGACCTACGGTTCGAAAGTTACACATCATTTAACTTTTCAAGAAAACAACTATCGCTACGGCACGCGGCGCAACCAAGACTCGCGGCGCGACCTGAACCACACAAACGCGTTCGCGGCGCCAACCTATGCACGCGGCGCGATACGAGAAAACAAGTACGCCTTCGCGGCGCCAACACTAAGATGCGGCGCAAACTGGCGATTTCACAGATTTTCGGGTCTGCATCCGATCCTGCGATCTGACTCAATCTGAGTCCAAAACTGACTCTTAAACGTCATATACAGGCAGTTAATCATCAATTGCATCATTATTCATCATCACACATCAAAACAACACATAATCAATCAATAATCCATGCAATTTTCATCAATTCATAACCTCCCTAAACCCGACATATAATCCAATTGACTCAACAACATCCCTAATCAATATTATTATCCAAGAATACGATAATAGATGATAACCGGAGAGTCCCCCCTTACCTTAGCCAAAGATTCTTGATTGGTCTCTCCCTCCATTGCTCCTCTTCACGTACCAGCTTTCCAATCCCTCATCTCCTCTGCTCTGCTTTTCACGTTCCTTTTTCCTTTCTCCCAATTTTCCTTATTTTTATGAAAAATAACATTTTAATTAGTAAAGGGCTTTACTAACATAGCACCCCCTCTTTACTAATACCACACTTGGCCCAATACTATAAACCATCTTTCTTCCAATTAAATCCCTCAAACCACATATAATTCTAATTATTAATTAAATTTCTATTTAAATTAAAAATTAAAATATACGGGTGTTACATCTAACAACCTTGTCCCTCAAAGTACTTCCTAGGCCAGAGTAATTAGAAAGATCCAATATCTCTGTTCAACTCCCAAAGTCTTCCATCCATCCACTTCTATGTCCATGTCTGCTACTGCCACCATGTTCGAGTAACGAATTCCTAACGGCTTAAAGCTCAGCTCCATCATGGAATTCCTTTACTCCATTCTTACTTAGGTGCTTCATGGATTTCCCTCACTGCTATCGAGATCCAGATAAAGTTCAATCCATCCAACATAAATCTTGGAACTTCTAGTCATCTTTGACTTTACCACGACAATTGGGTTGTCAATTATTCCGTGTCAATTTCTCTTCTTATGTCTAACAACCCCATCATCCTCCCAACTTATCGACTTCAACCACTTCAACTGATTCCTCTAACATACACTTCGTCTGAAAGGTTCACTCTGTCCCATAAAGTAGAATTTCCAACTTCCTCAACTTCCCCCGTGGAGACTGTTATTGCAACTACCTTTCATATCCGGAACTATCCACGTCCGAAAATTCCCTACAATCCCCCTGCATTTTCAACGATTCAGAGCAAAAACAACACGCACAGAGTAGAAGAATAAAAGTATAAGAGGAAAAGGAAAGTTAAATACCATTACTTGAGTCTCCTCCTCGTCGTCAGAACCTTGCCAGAACCACCACCGTTTCCGATTTGGTATATTGGATAAACTTTCTTCTTATTTATTGTTGTTTAAGATTTGATTCTCTTTTCAAACATGTTCTAACTTGTAAAATCATTAGAGTAATGAGAATTTGGGGCCTAGGGTTTATTGTAGGGTGAGGTTGAAATTGCTTGATTCGTTTGATTATGGATGTTGTTGTTGATTTCGCGTATGGATCCATGAACAGAGTGGGTTTTTGGGTGAGGTTTAGTTATTTAGTTTTAGGTTTCCATGGATTTTGGGTTTGAGTTAGCGAAAAAACCAGAGAGAATGAGAAGGAAGAATATGAATTTGTCGTGAGAGAGAGAGAGAGATTGAGATAGAGATAGAGAGAAGATCCTTGGGAAGATTAATTTTGAGTTTTTGAGATCAAGGGTGTTTGATGGAAGAAAATACAAAATTTGTGGTTTGTTAATCTCTTTAGATTAATTTATTTATAAAATATTCACTTAATTAGTTACTAAGGTTAATATTATGGATTATAAAATTAAATAATTTTGTTAGTTCATTTAAATTTACATTTGTTTTATATTTAACGGGAGTAATAGAGATTTGAATATAATAGCATTTTTAATTTATACCCGTTTTTAAAAAATAAGGTGTATATTATCACGTGAGAATCCTTAAAATGACATTTTATTTACAAAATTGCCACCGTAATTCTTATTTACATCCGTTTTTAGTATATCGGGTGTAAATTTTTAAATTTTATTGTTCTTTTTGCACTAGTGTGTATTTTATAAATGTTATGTTTCCGATTTCATTTTTTGTTTATTTAATTAAGGTAGTTGATTTTATGTTGAATCATTACTATTTGTTATTAAATGAATAATAATTGAAATGTCTTTATTGTGAATAACTTTAAAATTGTTGTGAAAATGTGAACATTATATTTGTGATATGATTGTGAGAACCGTGCATATTTGTTGTTCTAGGAATATGTCAATATTATAATATATGGAAATGAATTTAAAAAATTCCTTTATCTCACATTATTTGGTTCCACTTCATTGATCTGGGGAGTTATAGCAAGGACTTCTTCCTCTTCCCCATTTCTTTTGTTAAGCACTGTGATCGTTTTGTCATCGATCAAGCCCTGAGTGTCGCTACAAATTAAGACATCCTCGTGGATCCCTTCGACATATTCTGCCTCTACTATATGGGTGAAAGTTGGTTCCAAAGTAGGCGAGCCCATTTAATGTCTTGTGTAATCTGACTACTGATCCCTCGAGATCTTCCACTCTATAGACTTTGTATTCTCTTGGGCAACCTTGAATTATGTTGAATTCCCTTACTCCTGTGTGTTGGATCCAACCTAAATCCATTTTCTCTTGCAAAGTAGCTTGTACCATAGCACATCCCTGATTGTCCTTAGGACAGATTTCATAGGTTGTGAGGTGGTACATGGCCATATCCACTTTGTAAGGCGTGCATCCAGACGAGATTTTCCCATATTTGACGGATGTTGAAGATCTGAATGATGTTGGGGTGTTTGTCCACCAGGTTTATCGAGGCTTCCTTATGCTGCGGTAAAGGGTTTACTTGAACATTGGGGTTAGTATCCTTGAAGGATAGCATTCCATTCTTTACTAACCTTTGGACGTCAGCCTTGAAGCTGAAACAGTTTTCAATGCTGTGACCTGGCGCTCCCTAATGATAGGGGCAACATTGGTCAGTCTTGAACCAAGGGCTAGTTTATTTTGGTGGAACTGGAGGACTTCTTGTCTGAACATGTCCTTTTTCCAGTAGAGCTGGAAACAGCTCCGCATACGACATTGGTATGGGATCAAAGTTGGGAAACCTTTGTACCCGGTTGTTGTAGTTCCATGGTCGAACCTGCTACTGAGGCTGCTGTTGCCATTGTTGAAATTGTTGTTGAGAAACTTGTGGTTGATAAGCTGGCGCTGAGCTAACAACATAAGAGATTGCAGCAACTTGAGAATGATACCTCTTCCTTGGTTTGTGTCTAAGATGACACTAACATCCTGGTCTTTCTTCTTTTGGAAGTAACTTCTATATTTCTTTGGACCAGTAGAAGATTCAGCTTCTTTGTTCAAGCGTCCTTCTCGAACTGCTTCTTCCAGCCGTACCCCCATGTTTACCATCTCGGTAAAGTCAATGGGTGCACTTGCAACCATCCGTCCGTAATAAAATGGACTCAAAGTTTTGAGATAGATTTTTGTCATCTCTTTTTCTTCAAGAGGAGGACAATTCTGAGCAGCAACTTCACGCCATCTCTGGGCATATTCCTTGAAGCTTTCTCTATCCTTTTGAGTCATGGCTCGGAGTTGATTCCTGTCGGGAGCCATATCCAGATTGTACTTATACTATTTGACGAAGGCCTCTCCAAGGTCTCTAAAAGTAATAATCTTTGAACTGTCCAAGTTCATGTACCACTTGAGTGTGGCACTAGTCAAACTATCTTGGAAGTAATAGATCAATAGCTGTTGATTGTCAGTGTGAGCAGACATGCTGCGTGCGTACATCACCAAATGAATTTGTGGGCAGAAATTGCCTTTATATTTTTCAAAGTCAGGTACTTTGAATTTGTGAGGAATCTTGACATTCAGAACCAGACAAAGGTCTACACTACTTTTTCCGAATAAATTTTGTCCTCAAAGATCCTTGATTTCCCTTTGCATTTGCAGAAACTGTTCCTAGAACTCGTCCAATCTTTCTCCTATTACTGAATTTTCACTAGGAGGAGGTTGATATACTTGTTCTTCCGGTAAAGGAAAAGTATGTACCACAGGTGGTGACGTAGTCATTACGGCAGCATATCTTGGTATCTGAGTGCACTGTTGTTCTTGGCATTTCCACTTCCGGAGGTTTGTAACCCTCTGGTGGGAGTATTTCCAATGTACCTCTCGGGCCTTCAGTAGTCTGAGGGTAGTAACCTTCTGGAGTAAAGTTGGGTGGCATGCCCCAAGATCGGTTGGGCGGCATGGCATATTGAGGAATAGGCGTGGCACCAATCTCAGAAATCACAGTCCTTTCTTCTTCTGGTGAAGGTCGACTTTGTGCAACTGCTAACGATTCCACAATACTGTTAAGTCTTTCCAAAGATTCTCTGAGTGTAGTAGTCTCTTTTATGAGTTCCCCATTCTCTTGCTCAAAGTCGTCCATTATTTTCCTACGACTTGCCCGAGTGTTGTACGAATTAGACAGCTTGAATTTTGTTTCTTCCCTTCCTCCTCCTGATGGAGTTAGGAACGAGACGATTAGGACCTTATGTTTTTCTTGTGAGTGATATGGTGAAGATGATGCATGATATGCAGTAAAAAAGTATTTCGAGGAAACATAATAATTAAGTTGCAAAACATCAAACACTTTTATTCATAAGCTAAACATTGTTTTTATAGACTTTAAAAGGGAGTAAACATTACAGAGAAACAGAGAGAAAGGACACTAAGGTGAAAACCCGACTTCACGTTCCAATTTCTTCTTCTTTTTTTCAGTAGAGCGTTTTCCAATGTGAGTTAGTCGATTATCCAAGAGGCATGAGGAATATGATGAGAAAGGCACACATCCTCGTGTTTTCCTTGTGTTGCCTGTTGTTAGAGTATCTCGAGTAACTCATCTTTACTTTTTAGAGAAAACTGGATTTGGATGTTTTCCAAATTGACAACTCGGTACTTGTTTTTCCAAGCGTCCTTTTCTTGACATACTCTGGTTAATGCCACTTGCAGTTTCTTGGCATCATCAGTGAAAAGGTCAACAGGTTCATTTAGGAGAATTGGTTCCTGACGAGGGTATGGAATTTTGAGCTTAATTGCCCAGGCACGCACCCATTGGAGGTAGGGGTGCCAAGAGATGCCGAGGGGTTTTCCTAGCAATCCTCTTCCTTTTCTGTGAACATGGCACCAGGCTTGTACGATTTCCTTTCTCAGTACGTTGTCATGGTCATCAATGTTCTTGAAGAACAGACCATCTAATTGAATGTTATTTGGCACAACTTCCATGGAGTAGCCGTGTTGACGACGTGCTAGAGCTGGATTATAATTGATTCCTCCCTTAGGCCCATTTTCTGTGAATGTTATTTGGCACATTTTCTAGTTGAATGTTATTTGGCACATTTTCTGTGACCACCAGAGGCCGTCCTTTTAGTCCCAAAAAGTTCCAAACTTGGGCAAGTGTGAGACGAACCGTTTATATAACAATGGTACACAGCCGATAATCATTCCTTCTTGTTGTAGGTCCCTTGAATGTACAGAGTGATAGGTATCCACAAGCAGGGTAGAAATTGGGTTTCCTATCCTGAAGATCTTGATTTCGTTGATGTCAACAAAATTGTCAAAGTTAGCAAACAGAAACAGACTGTAGATGAGCAAGGCTAAGATATCCTTAAAAGCGACCATATCTTGGATGCGGATAAAGTTTCGAGCTTGGTCTAATAAAAACTTGGCGGGTAGACCTCAGATTCCTCCATTACTTGTCATATGAGTTTTGACGTCCACTACATTCAAGGAAGTAGTTGCTGCGATGATTGGATCCTTTTCCAAACCAGAGTACGGATCTTGAGCGTACAAGGGTATTCCAACCAAGCGAGAGTATTCCTCCAACATAGGCATGAGTTGATAGTCGGGGAAGGTGAAGAAATCGTATACGAGATCATAAAACTGAATCAGCGTAGGAAGGATCCCATCCACTATGATGGTTTCGAGAAGAGGTAGAAGCTTTCCATACTTCTCCTTAAAAGCTTGGGGGCTGACCACCAGTTTTCCTAGCTTTTCCAATTCCTTTACTTGGGGAATATTGAAGGTGTACTTCATAGTGCTCCTTCTTCTGTAATCCATGGAGGACATCCTTAGTCCTTTCTCTTTCTCTCTTTCTCTCTCTGAAGTTCACAACATCCTTATTTAGTTTCCTTTGAAAAACTTGAAAAAAAGACGTTTTTTATGCTTGGATGCATGAATGCACACACAATTGAAAACATCTGTTGGAGTGGTGTTGAATGTCATAGAGTCATGTCTCTAACCTCGCCCCAGGGTGAAAACTAAGGATTTTGCTTTTTGTACCTGTATAACAGGTTCTAGGGGTCTCAGAATCCTTTAGTCCATTTTAGGATACTTTCAATAATGCCAATTACTTGACAAGTTAATCGTATCTTTAGAGAACCACATGTGACTGTAGTATCTGCGTGACAATTACTTTCACAATCAGCGCTCTACGTCCTAAGAGGCCAAAGTGGGGTTGAATGTTACTAAAGGTCCTCAGCAAGTCCCAAAAGGACTATACTGATTGGCAGAGCTCTCAAGTTAGCTTAGTCAGAATTCTCTTTTTATAAGCAATTATGAGTCATTCCAGTCAACTTGTTTAGGAATCACCCCATTACAAATTATTCGGAGTTTTGCTGCCTCCCTATCTCAAAGTTCACTCAAATCCAGGTGTAAGATTTCTCAGCGCAAGGGGGAATCGAATCCTTTCCCGATACAAAATCCACAAAAGTAAACAAGTAGAAATGCAACAAACAAATGATATGATAAAAATAGCAAAATAGGCATAACCTCTCTTTTTTGAGGGGGAATTTGGCATCCCTAATTCCTCATTGGGTTTGACCAGCACAGGTCAACCTGGTTTGGATGAAAAACCAAGGTTATTACTAGTCCCCAGCAGAGTTGCCATTTTTCTGTTCGCTCCTTTTTCAGGACCTTCACTAGTCCTTCCAAATTTGAGCAGTTTACAGTAGAACTTTTAATTTATCCTAACGAGGAGGAAGGGGAAAAATATAAATCTACCTTGGAGTGTGCTTAGGTGTGGGGATTTCACCTAATATGGAGATCTGGGGTCCGGGAGGTTGGTTATACAAAAGGAAGGTATTAGCACTCTAAGTATCCGTAGTACTCTGGGAACCTTTTGTTGTTTGTGTTTGAATTTGGTTTGTTTGTTGTTTGATTATTGGGAAAGTTTCTCCTTTGTGATAGGAGAGGGAATGAATTGAAGAAAGACAGATGAACTAACTGTTTTTGGTGTTTTGTTTGCTCGCAAAGATTCCTTGTGAATCTCATGGCTACATATCCCTAATGGAAGTCAGAGTTTTTGTAGTTCGGGGAACTAATAGGGAAATGGATTGAATTTGTGTGCCTTGTTCAAAGCTCAAGGTTGAAGGTGAAAAGTGATCTCTGTTTACAGAAAAGAGACAAGTCATCATCTTTACAGAGAGATATCTCTACTATTCCATCACAAACATTTTGAAGTGACAGAAAAGGAGGTTCATTTCATAAGTGAGGGGACCTTACTTGATGAAGCAAGTATGCTAGTCACAGTCTCTTGAATGAAAGAACATATTTACAACCATTTTAGGGAAGGACAACAAGTCTAGATTTGAAATCCACAAAACATGCCACTTACATCACCTAAATGGGAAAATGATTTGAAAATGATTGATAATGTTTGTATGTTTGAATATGGTGTAATAGAAGAAATGTCTCTTCTATAGAGATGAATCATGTCTAACTTCTATATAGAAGATCTAAAATTTGACTGGCTTGTACATGGCCCAAACTTGAGGCTTAAATGACAGTTTGAGAGTGACTCTGTTTGTGATTTTTCCACTAATGATTGTTTTGACTGAAGGATTTTATGTGTCATATACTAAGCTCAGAATTGTGGCTGACTTAGAGGGGATACTCTATTGAGTGGGAACTGGTGAGTTTTTGTCTGTTCTATACTAAGCCCAGAATTGAGGCTGACTCTATTGAGGATTACTCTGTTGAGTTTTTATTTGACTAAATGATTTTGTATGTGTTCTGTACTAAGCCCATAATTGAGGCTGACTCAGAGGAATAGATTTATTTCTTGCATGAAAGTCCATGATTAAGGTTAATTATGAGGGAAATATATGAGCATGGTTTATTTTTGTCATGTATGGTTGAGGTTGACTCTCCTATGGGATAAAATGCTTTTTATTTAAAGTCCAAGATTGAGACTGACTCAACTGGGGAGTATATTTGGAAGATTGTATGATGATTTGTGTCTTGTACAAAGCCCAAGATTGAGGCAGACTCTGAGGAGTTTTGAAAGACTGTATTTTTGTATGACTGTTGTTTTGGTGTCTTGTACAAAGCACAAGATTGAGGCTAATCCTGCTTGAAGAGAAATTCAGGGTATTTGAATCCATAGACAGTTGGAAGGTAATATTTTTCTGTCTTGTACAAAGCCCAAGATTGAGGCTGACTTAATGAGGAAACAGAGTTTTGGAGACTATGGATGACTCTATTTTCTGTCTTGTACAAAGCTCAAGATTGAGGCTGACTTAGCTGAGGAAAGACCCAAGGGTTTGAATCTTTTGACTGTGGGAAGAATGTTTTTCTTCCTTGTACAAAGCCCAAGGTTGAGGCTAACTTTGGTTGAGGAAGAAATCCAGAGGTTGACACAGCTGGGGAAAATAGATCCAGAGATTTGAATCCCTTTGACACTTTTGGGGAAAGATGGGTGATAGAGACTGTCCATGTCTCCCATTCCAAAGAGGTTGAATCCACTAGGGATGACTAGGGTGTTGAGAGTTGAGACTTTCCATATCTTTTACTCTGCAGGGGAGAGTCTCAATATAGAGATTAAGTGAATACTTGAATGATTGTGATTGTGTATTTGAAGGATTTGGATTCTCACAGGATTAAAGGTGACTAAAGACCTGTCTTATGCTTTTAATAAGCCTGAAGGTCCTTGTATACAAGCTCAAGAGGAAGCTGAATGGAAATGCTTATAAGAAGCCTGTGGGTCCTTGCATTATAAGCACAAAAGGAGGCTAATTGAGGGTCATCTAGTGTCCTTGTTATATCACAAGAGAAAGCTATGTTGGCTTGCCTAATTTGGCTATAAGCAGAAAGGGGTAAGAGGTTTCACTGGGAATAATTCTTCTTGGGTGAACGTGTCTTATTGTTGATCTAAGGGTTTCAAGATGTTTCACTAGGAATAATTCATCTTTTGGCAAGAATTTATGTTATTCTAATCAGGAGAGGCTTCACCGAGAAGTAATCCTCAATCCCAGGTCATAGTCCTTTAATATATATACATGTTTATCTGTCTTAAGGTTTTTCTTTGACGGAGATCTAAACAGTATATATTCACAGTTTATATTTGACAAAGTATTTAAAGCTGTAAATGAAAGCTATAAAAACTTACCAGGGTGAAGAGGAGGCCTAAGATGTATGTATAGAGCCTTATTGAATAGTTGAATGTTTTGTTGAAAACAGTTGAATGTTTTATTGAAAAGAAAAGAAAAGGTGTTAGGTCTTATACCGTAATAGAGGACCAAAAGATTTACTGTATGTACAAAAGGTGTTGGGTCTTATACTGTAATAGAAGCCCAAGAATTTGAGATGAGAAAGAAGGGTTGGGACTTATACTCAAGGAGAAGCCCATTGATTGGATTTGAAAAACAGTTGAAAGATTGAAAACTGTTTGAAGTTGGATTTAAATCAAAGTTGAAGTCTGATTGAAAAAATAGTTTAAGAGTTTGAAAACAGAAGAATTGAAGTTTGGAACTTATACCTCAGAAGAGGGGCCCAAAGGTCTAAGAGCAGTTTTACCGGGAATAATGCCCCTCTTAGTACCAGAGTTTTGTTTTGAAAAACAAATGAAAATAGAAGAAGAGAAGGCTTGGGACTTATACCTTAGAAGAAAGGCCCAAATGGTCTAAGAGCAGTTTCACCGGGAATAATGCCCCTCTCAGTACCAGAGATTTAGAACAGATGAGAGAGTTTTGTACAGCAAACAAAGTTTTAAAAACAGACAAGTATGTACAAAAAATAAAGGGGTTGGGTCTTACACTCTTTAAAAATCAAGAGGCCCAAATGAATTGATTATTGTTTATGTAAAAAACAGTTGAAGGATGATTTATTTGAAAAAAGGAAAGAAAAATGGGGTTGGAATTTACACTCCATTAGAGGCCCAGATTAATTGATTATTGTTTATCAAAAATAGTTGATTGATTTTTGATTGAAAGATGTCAAGTTTAATTGTTTGAAAACCCTGATCCTCTATTTAATCGGGAGTTGAAGAAAATAGTTTTGAATGGCAAAAACAAACAAATTAAGGTAAGACACAATGTCTACACTTAATTAAGTATTAGGAGGTTAGGGTCTGTTCACAAAAATATTTACAAAATATTAGGTTTTTGAAAATCAAATGAAAACTATATTTTTTAAGTACTTAAAATACTAAAAACACACCATTTTAAACCTAATAAAAATGTATCAAATAAATAATATTTTTTGTGATTTTTTTGGATATTCATAAAATAGGTATAATAAATGAGAAGTGTGCAAAAAATCAATTGAAAATGATTAACTTTGATAGGTTAAATAATCAAGGGAAGTTGATGGAAAAAATGAAGGGAAAAAGTGGTAAAAAGAAAGACTTGGTCTCACCAAGGTTTGAACCCACGCCCTCGGGGTTACCAAAGCAAAAGAGTAACCAACTGGGCCACGCGCGTGGCTCGTTAGCCACATGCATTCAATTTAATATATTTTAATAATCCCAGGAATTCAAAAACGCCCGCCACCATCTTCATCTTTAACCTCGAGCTTAAGGATTTTTGAATTTCTATCTCACTCGTTTCTCAACCAAATGGAATGATCCAAACATGGTTTTCACTCAATTTGCAACAAGGAACACGATGGTGTTCTTAAAATTCATTTATTCTAAGCATATACTAGGAATTTTAATATGAACATGAAGAACCCTAATTTCTTAAAAACAAAATTAAATGATGATGATGATGATGAATAAATGAATGATGATTGAGGGCTTTTGATCCTCTCATGATGCTGAACAAGATAGAATCGAGCTTTATTGAAATAGGTACAAGAATAAAAGAGTTAGAGTTTGTAAACCTACCTCTGAAATTGGATATTAAAAGTTATGGTAAAGGACTCCAAACAATGATTTGATGATTGCAATTGCTTCCTGGTACCTCAATGATGCTAAAGGGATCCTTACTTCACCTTGAATCACTCTGAATTTCTCTATTCAACTCCACTTGCTCAAGCTTGAAGTGAGAATAGAGGATTGTGATTCTGGTGTTACATATGTGTTGCAAGCATCTGGATAGCTTCCTTACACCTTAAGGAAGATGTTGATGCACTTCAATTGGCTTGACACCTTCTGAACCTCTCTACACAACTCCACTTACTTAAGTTCCAAGTGAAAAGTAGATATGGTGATCCAGATGCTACAGAGCTCAAAGGAGGTCTTGGATAATTTCCACTCAATGCCCTTGAGGTGTTAGAACACTCACTTTCAATGAATAAGCTCTGGTTTGAAGAACTGACTTCTTCACTCCAAGGAACTTTTGAAAAGTGAGCAAGAAGAGAGAATTTGAGGAAAGAAAGAATTGAAGGTGCTTTGGTGTGAATTGGAATGAAAGAGAGCTCTCCTTTTATAGGAAAATGATATGAGATATCAAGGGAATGAGTAGAGCAAAGTGATGTCATATTTTTGAAACTTAAGCATGAAGAAAATGGAATATTTTGAAAATGCAATGATGGCTTTTTGATTCCATTTAATCCTAAGCCCTAGACCTTGATTCCATCTAAGTTTGGGACAGATTTCTATGTGTAGGATAATTCCAGTTGGTTTAGAGAAGGTTCCTTTGATGATTCACCAATTTGCCATAAATTTCATTTTTGTAATCATTACATAATCACATGGTTTTGAAAATTCTTGTAATTGGCCAAAAATAATGTAATGATGCATTTGATTCCTCTCAATCTCTTCTGATATCTCATGAGTTTTGATGCACCAATTATTAGAGGAACTTGCACAAAATTGGTCGAATGCAAAGTGGGTCATACCTTAAAATCCAACGTCAAATGCCTTACTTTGAACATGTGTAAATCCTTGCTAAAATTGAATTAATAAGTGATTTAGGACTCTTTGGAAAGCTTAGAGGATATAATTCAATTCATTTGTTAAGGTCTTGGAAGGATTCATCTTGGATCTTGGTGAAAATTGACCATGAAGTTGAGAAAAAAATTAGGGTTTCAAACTTAAGTGTTTTTGGCAGAAACTTTGTGGACACACATCTCTCAAATGGTTGATCTTTTGAGAAAATTTTATATGTGACAAAGTTGTTTGATGGATCAAGATCTACAACTATCATGTTGGAAGTTTTCTTTAGTTTGTACTTGAAATTTGAAGTTATATGTCCATGAAGTTATTACAAAAATGCTTAAATACACTTTGAAAAATATTAAGTATTTCAAATTTCATACTCTGACCTTTGTTGAATTTTTGATTCTTGATTGTTTTTCTTGAATTTCTTTGACCAAATGACTTCAATAATCATATGTTGATGATTTTGATCCTTAAAAGTTCAAGGTTGACCAAAATTCCAAAAAGTCAAAGGTGATCTCCAACAGTTGACTTTTTCCAAATGAACTGTGTTCTGGGAGATTTCAATTGAATCAAGATTATTGATAGATGAATACCTTTTATGTCAAGATTTGAAACATATCTCTCAATAGTGTATCAAAACAACATATAAACATGAATAACAAAGATATTCACCATATATTAATCATCAACAAGGTTCATATACAAAAGATCAGCTAAATACATACTATACAAGCTAACTACCTCTAATCTTGACACATGAGAAGTTTAGCTCTCCATAGATTCAACAACAAACATCAAAACAAGATCTCCTAGCATGAGAATCCAAAGATGATGTAGGAAAATGCTTGAGAAATCTTGAATGGAAAATGAGTTTTTTTTCTCTCTTCTCTCTTGCCCTAGAATGTGTTCTTGGTTGTAATGAAAAAGAAGATAAGATTGTTCTCCAAAATATCTCAAAGTGCCTAAAAGTAGTACATTGAAAAAGTACCTCCGCTTAGCGCACAGACGGCCGCTAAGCGGAGCACCAAAAATATATGCTTCCACGCTGGAGGCTGCTAAGCGGATCTGGCTAAACAAAAATTTCCTCTCGCTACTGGAAAGCGCGCTTGACCGCAGCTCAGCGGCCCTTGCTGAAAACAACTAATTCAAAAGGCCTTGAATCTTGCTCCAAAGTTCCCTCTATGACCTTCTATCATCCAAAATTTTCCCACATTGAAAAATACCTACAAAATGCATAAGAAAAGCTAATAAATAATATATTTACTACTAAACTCGATTTTATTTATTTACACGATTATAAACCGTAATTGAATTGAAAGTAAGGAGAAAATTTATCAAAATACCACAAAAGTTATTAACAAACTATCCACATTTTGGATTCTAACAACTCTCCCCAACTTTGACCTTTGTTTGTCCTCAAACAAGAACAACTCAACAAGCACACAAAAAAGATTATTTACAAAGGTTAGCAACATAAAGAGAATGGTTCAAACTTGACTTACACGCATGCTCCATAACCATCCTTTGCTTGTACAAGATCAAAACATGAATATGAGTTAAGTTCTAAATACAAAACAATTCACCACACTTGCATTTATCAAAATGATATTCAAACATGAATCACCTACCATCAACTTCAAACATGAAGGACAAAGTGCTATAATCATGCTAGCACAAAGGACTTATCATTCTCCCTAGCAATTGTGCACATTGAAAACAATTCATACATTCATCTAAACTAAGTACCAAAAATGATAGAAACAAAGATCACGAGGACTTTTTCGGTTGTAACTTGGCTAGGTTCCAAACAAGTGACATTTCTACACGGCCAATGAATCAAAAAGGGATGATAGCATGAAGAGCATTTATTCAATTACAATATTTACACAAACAATCTTGTTTCTCCCTCTTGATTTTGAAACAACTACAATGCATTATTTCTTTTGTCTTTTGATTTTTCATCTTATTGAATTTTTCTTTTCTTTCTTTATCATTTTTTTCCATGAATGCATTGCTCTATTGTACCATCATTTCCTTCTTTCTTTTTCTCAAGTAAACCCCTCTCCCCAACTTTGAACAATTCAATAAATCAACACAATTATGCTCTTCATTTAAGATTTAAGTATAATTTGGTTAAGTGTCTACCAAAGAAAATATTTTCCAATTGAGTCAAGAGTTTTCTTTTCTTTGCTTCTCTTCAACAAACTCAATAAGGGGGGAATATACTAACTAGTTTATCGGTTCTTACTTGACTCACTTAGCAAAATCAAAATTTAAGGCTCAAAATTGGTTTCAAATTATCACACTCTCACATGTGGCCTTTTTGGAAGGTGGTTTTTCTCGTATTACAAAAAGAAATTGCCTCGATCACTTCTAAGTTCTAACACTTCAAACAAAGTAGATTAAGCATGAATCGTCCAAGTTAACACAAATTGCTAGCACACAAAAATTTATAGTACAAAATGGAAAGTCCTCTCACTTATGTAGTTATGTCCTAACTTGATTCAAATATGAACAAAATCTTTCAAATGCAAAGTGATAACAAGTTTTTGTATAAAGCACTTAAATCATATTCACACTAATATCTACAAAGCAAGAAAATCGTTACCTTAGCATGCACCGCATCAAGAGCATTATCATCACCATCCAACTTTGATGTTAACAACTCTTTAATGACAATTTGCTTGCTTAAGTATTTTCTATTAATCACAAGGACAAACAATAAAAATTTTCTGAATATAAGTACTACTATTATTAGTACTATTATACTATATAATTATACTTAATATAACTATATTATATAACTAAACAAACTTAACAATATAATATAAACACAAAATATAAACACACACCTAATGTAATATAATATATTAGAGACAAATTGCCAATTGCAAATGCCTCAAAGGAGTCTTAGTAGCATCATTTGCTACCCCATTACAAAAAAAAAAAACCCTAAGGATGGTAACAACAATTCCAACTAAAAAGAAAGTCTTCAACAAAAGAAATTAAGCTACTAAAACTAAAATGACAAAAACACAATAAAACACAACAAAATCACCAAATGGGCATCACCACTCATCACCGTCTTCCTCCCCTTCTTGGTTTCCTTCATCACCTTCCTCCTCATTCGCTCCTTCCTCATTCACTCCTCCTCCATCCCTAAAGAATGGCCTATCCTCCGGATAGTTACAAATGGCCTCATACTGCTCATTTGTAGTGAAAGATGTTACACTTGAAGGATCGTTCATCTTAAGGTATAAATGACGCAAGGAGTCGTGAATGGTGGCTTCCGACCTTCGCAAGGCATCCATGTAATCCCAGCTGTACCTGCACGCCATTTGTTGGTTGTACCTTGCTTGGTTAGCAGGAGGAGCTACGACTTCAGGTTGTGGCTGATAACGACCCCTAGTCCTTGGAGAACAAAACCGTGCAACATAGTTCTCATCCACCCTACTAGTAATAGTCATCTGAACCTCCTCTGGAATATCCACCCTAGGCCTCCTGCACAATCCCATAATCAGACCGGGATAAGGAAGTTGACCAGCAGGTCGACTCCCTAAACTGTGCCTACTAGAAGCCACATCTCGAATCTCTTCAGAAATAATCTGAGCAATGTCAATCTCAACACCTGTTATCATAGCAAATAAAAAACAAGAGTTAGTTAGTGTGAGATCGCTGTTGTGGCTCTTTGGATTCTAGTTGTTCAGAAGCAATGTTAGGTAGACTTGCGCCAATTGATTCATGTTGCCTCGGTCCATCTTTACCGGTACACCCACCGGGTTGAGAGAAAAACCTCAACTTTGAAAAGAAAGCACCTCTCCTGCTTCTTCCAAATTCCACTCCCTTGCTCTAGTCATCCTCATATACTCACAGCGCCCATTTTCAAGAGGAGGCATTGGATTACCAAAGTAAGAACTAATGGCTGCACGGTTGAATGAAATGACTCTCCCCCTTACAACCGTTTTGCATGCATACCCCGAATCCTTCGTCGGCATAGCATTGGCATAAAAATCCCTCACAATATTCACATTAATGCGAGTTTCAGGTTGAACAAGAACATCCCACCTGCGGTTGTGCATGTTCTCCATAAATTGCCTAAACTCACCATTAGGCTTGAGGTTAAAAATATTTTCCGGCAATATCTTCCTTTCGCACAATCTTCCAAACCACTCTTGATGTTCCACACTCAAGAACCTGTTGTTATCAAATTGGGGTGCTTCGGGAATGGGAGCTTGTCCAGAACTATGGCCTGGAAATCGACCTCTTTTGCTTTGGCTTTGGCGAGAAGTCATATGCAAATCACAACAATTAAACAGCACCACACTGTTAAAACACGTTACACTCTATTCAAAACATAGCAAAATAGTGGTACTGAACCAAAGATAACACGCCTGAATCATAACAGAAACAGAAAAAAATTTCTGTTATCAGCAGCAGCCGCTTAGCGGGGTGAGGTCCGCTTAGCGGACCTGCGATTTCTCAGAATAATTCTGCAGAAATGCAGTCTGCTAAAACCTGCCCATTCCAAACCTTGTTCCACACTTCCATGCCTCAAGACAGCAATAAACAATGATAATAACCCTAACTAACATCCTAACACTAAACTAACCCTAATTTTTCACAAAAACTTGGATTCTTGACAAAGATTCATGAGATTTCTTTTCAAAAACAAAAACCCAGTCACAAATTATGATTATAACTATACTATGAACACATCACACCATTACATACTATTATTCTACTATACATCAACTAACACAAATTTTGGCAAAGAAAAGAAAAATGAAAACTGACCTTGCAAGCACAAATGAAGAAATTAGAAAGCAACAATGGAACAAAGTCTTCCTTCCAATGATGGATGCAAGGTCTAAGTTAGAAGAAGAGAGGAAACTTGGGAAACTTAGGACTTTTGGTGGAAATGAGGTGACTAGGGTTTCTGGTCGCCCAGCCCCTCATAACTTGTTTTTCAAACATTCTGGGTCGGGTCAGGTCCTCTAGCCCACCTAATTTTTTTTCTGAATTTTTTATGGCCGCTTAGAGGCGTGTCTTCCGCTTAGCGGATGACAGAAAAACCATAATTCTGCAGAATTAACACCAGTCCCCAAATTCCCGATTTTTCCCGACTTATCCTAACAATCACAACACACATAAAACAACAATACTTATAATGTTGGGGTGCCTCCCAACTAGCGCTTTGTTTAACGTCGGTTAGCTCGACGGTTCGTTGGCGGTTTCACGGATCGACAAACGGCTTCCGCACTCCGATCAACTTCACCACCAAGATAAAACTTGAGCCTTTGACCATTTACTGTCCAAGTTTCATTTGTTGCCGGATTCTCAAGCACAATCGCTCCATAATTCTCCGCTTCTTTGATTCGTAACGGTCTCGACAATTTTGACTTCAATTTTTCGGGAAACAACTTCAACCTTGTATTGTACAACAAGACCATTTGTCCTTCCTTGAGATCTTTTTCAACAATCTGCTTGTCATGGTATCCTTTCACCTTTTCTTTGTAAATTTATTTGGATTCATAAGCTTGTAACCTCATTTCTTCCATCTCACGCAATTGTAACTTCCTATTTTCACCACTTGTCTTTGGATCAAAGTTAAGCAATTTCAATGCCCAAAATGCCTTATGCTCCAATGCCACGGGTAAGTGAAAACTTTTCCCATAGACCATTTGGAACGGAGTAAGACCAATCGGTGCCTTGAATGCCGTACGGTAAGCCCATAATGCTTCATCCAACTTTTGCGACCAATCTTTCCTTGAAGAAGAAACAGTTTTTTCCAAGATTCTTTTGATTTCTCGGTTGGACACTTCGGCTTGACCATTAGCTTGGGGATGGTAGGTCGTTGTTACTTTGTGCTTCACACCATATTGTTCCAAAACTTTCTCAAGTTGAGTGTTACAAAAATGTGAGCCACCATCACTAATAAGAATCCTTGGTGTACCAAACCTTGTGAAAATGTTTTTCTTCAAGAACTTGATTACGGTTTTTCCATCGACCTTTGGACATGCTATTGCTTCCACCCTTTAGAAACACAATCAACCGCAATCAAAATATACTCGCAACCAAATGATGATGGAAATGGTCCTACAAAGTCTATTCCCCAACAATTGAACACTTCCACTTCTAACATATTTGTCAATGGCATTTCATTCCTCTTGTTCACTCCACCACTTCTTTGGCAATTGTCACAACTTTGTGCATGCACGTAAGCATCTTTGAATAACGTCGGCCAATAGAACCAGGATTGAGAACTTTTGCCGCCGTTCGTTGTCCACTATAGTGCCCACCATAAGGTAAATTATGACAATGCCACAAGATACTTTTGGCTTCATCTTTTGTCACACATCTCCTTAACACACCATCCACACCAATTTTAAACAAATAAGGATCATCCTACACATAGAATTTTGCATCATGAAGAAATTTTTTCCTAGCATTTGCACTCAAATCCGTCGGTATCCATCCTGCAGCCTTATGATTCGCGATGTCAGCAAACCACGATCTTTCTTTGATCATGAATAACTTTTCATTTGGAAAGGATTCTAAGAGCTCTTCTTCCTTGTTTGTCACCTCTTTGTTTACCAACCTTGACAAATGATCGGCCACCAAGTTTTCTGCTCCTTTCTTGTCTCGGATCTCTAAATCAAAATCTTGTAACAATAGGATCCATCTAATGAGCCTTTGTTTGGAATCAGGCTTGGTGAGCAAATATTTTATAGCTGCATGGTCAGTGTACACAACAACTTTCGAACCAATCAAATAAGACCCAAATTTTTCTAATGCATACACTATTGCTAGCAATTTAAAACCTTACTAGCATAGTGTATAACATGAAAAAATTTTCCTTTTCTTTGACCAAGCACTGCAACCACTGCATAATCACTAGCATCACACATTAGTTCAAAATCAAGGTTCCAATCTGGTGCTATGATTATGGGTGCAGTTATCAATCTATGTTTCAATTCATTAAAAGCTACTAAACATGCATTATCAAAAATAAAAGGCTTATCTTTGTTGAGCAAGTTGCTCAAAGGCTTTGCAATCTTTGAAAAATCTTTGATAAACCTCCTATAGAATCTCGCATGGTCTAGAAATCTTCGAATTCCTTTTACATTTGTTGGTGGAGGTAGCTTCTCAATCACCTCCACTTTTGCTCTATCAACTTCAATTCCTTTGGATGAGATTTTATGACCGAGAACAATGCCCTAGGTAACCATGAAATTACATTTTTTCCAATTGAGCACTAAATTGGTTTCAACACATCTTTTCAAAACAACTTCCAAATTCTTCAAGCAAATATCAAAAGATGCTCCGAAAACAGAAAAGTCGTCCATGAACACTTCCATTGTCTTCTCAATGAGATCGAAAAAGATAGCTTGCATGCACCGTTGAAAAGTAGCGGGTGCATTACAAAAACCAAAAGGCATCCTTCTATAAGCAAAAATTCCAAAAGGACACGTGAATGTCGTCTTCTCTTGATCCTCCGGATTAATCGTAATCTGATTATACCCAGAATAACCATCTAGAAAACAATAGAATTCTTGACCCGATAACCTTTCCAACATTTAATCCATAAAAGGAAGAGGAAAGTGAACTTTTCTGGTTGCTTGATTAAGCTTCCGGTAGTTGATACACATACGCCATCCCGTTACGGTTCTTGTCGGAATCAATTCATTATTCTCGTTTGTTATCACGGTCATGCCTCCTTTCTTTGGAACTACTTGCACCGGACTCACCCATGCACTATCAGAGATAGGATATATCATTCCTGCTTCCAACAACTTTACTACCTCCTTCCTTAAAACTTCTTTCATTGTAGGATTTAATCATCGTTGCGGTTGAGCCACAGGCTTGAAATCCTCTTCCATCATAATTTTGCCCATACAATACGCCGGACTTATACCTTTAAAATCGGAAAGAACCCAACCTATTGCTTCTTTGTTTTCTTTCAATACATGGATCAATTTCTCCTCTTCTTTGCTTGACAATGAACCACTTATGATAACCGGTTTATTACCACCTTCTTCAAGGAACACATACTTCAAAGGGGATGGTAACATTTTCAACTCTAACTTTGCTTTGTCAACCTTTGGCTCATCCTTTAACTCTTCAATCTTTACTTCAAAAGGATTTATTTCTTCCGATGCTTCAAGATCTCATAAACACTCTTCAATTGCTTTTTCTTCATCTTCATTAAGAACTTCACGAGCGTCGGTCAAGGTCTTTTCACGATGTGTAAACAAGTGAACTTGTATTTCAACATTCATGATAGCTTCCTCCATAACATCAACTCTAAAGCAATCTCCATTATCATTCAGATGCTTCATCGCTTCAAACAAGTTAAAACAAACCTCTTCATCTTTAAACCTCAATTTCATCAAACCATCATCAATGTCAATCATCATCCTTGCCGTCTTCATAAAGGTCTTCCTAGTATCAATGGGGTATCAACATCTTCCTCCATATCAATGACAACAAAATCAATCGGAAATATGAACTTGTCCACTTTCGCAAGTAAGTCCTCCGCTATCCCAAAAGGGCGAGTTGTAGACTTATCCGCTAATTGAAGTGTCATTCTTGTATCTTTCATATCAACAATGCCTAACCTCTTGACCATGGACAAAGGAATCAAATTGATACTTGAACCCAAATCAACCAAACCTCTTCCAACATGAATATCACCTATAGTAACCGGCAAAGTGACTCTTCCAAGATCTCTCTCCTTCCTCAGTAAAGTACATTGGATGATTGCGCTACACTTAGCATCAAGAACAACCGTTTCGGGCTCGGTGTAACTTCTTTTCTTCGTGAGGATGTCCTTCATAAACTTGGCATATTTTGGCATTTGCTCTAAATTCCCCCAAAAGGGATATTAATTTGTAATTGCCGGAATATGTCCAAAAATCGAGCATACTGCCTCTCATTATCTTTCTTTGTGGGAGCATGAGGGTAAGGTAGATTACGAATGAGAGGGCTCATAATTTTCTTCTTTCCTTGTTGAACCTTTTTCTTTCTCTCTCTATTTTTCTATTTTTCTACCTCACTTTTTTCTTCACTCTCATTTTCAACTAAAACTCCCTTATCTTTCTTTGGTTCTACTTCACTTTCTACCTCTTTCTCCTTTTCTATCCTAACTTCCTCCTCATCAACCTCCTTCTCCACTTCACTTTCAAGTACTCTCCCGCTCCTAGTTACAACCGCCTTGCAATGCTCCTTGGGATTGGTTTGAGTATTTGCCGTGAATAATGGTCCGGTTTGTTTCTCGGCTAATTGTTTAGCTAATTGACCGACTTGAGTCTCTAAATTATTTATTGCCGCTTCATTACTTTTTGATTCGCCATTGATGCTTGCATAAATTGATTTAGAGTCTCCTCCAACTTTGAAGGCTTGTCTTGAGAAGGTGGTTGTTGTTGATAAGGACTTTGTCTTTGTTGATAATTGTCTTGCCTCCACCCTTGGCCATAAGGTTGTGCATTTGGCCTTTGTTGGTATCCACCTTGATTTTGGTAAGGAGCTTGTCTTTGTTGATAGCCTCCTTGATTTTGATTCGCCATGTAATTCACTTCATTCACCGGCGGACAATATCCGATAGGGTGGTCTCCACTACAAAGCTGACACAAAGCAACTTGTTTATTCTTGTTAGGATCTTGTAACTCTTTGAGTTGTTGAGGTAGCCTTGCCATTTGCTAAGTAAGCTCCTCCACTTGTTGAGAAAGAAGCATATTTTGAGCAAGAATCACATCATTGGTCCCTAATTTAATAAGCCCCGGTTTCTTTTGAACAACTCCTCGGTTATGTTGAACCCAATGATCATTTCTGGCCATTTTATCAATTATTTCAATTGCTTCCTCTGTTGTCTTAGCCATCAAGGAACCTCCAGCAGTAGCATCTAACAAAAGCTTAGGTTGTGGTTGTAAGCCATTACGAAAAATGTGAATCCGAGTGAGTTCATCAAAGCCGTGACTAGGACACTTTCTCAACATCGACTTATACCTTTCCCATGCTTCATTGAGAGTTTCATTAACACCTTGAGAGAACACTAAAATGGTTGTTTTTGCTTCAAGCAACCGTGACTGAGGGAAGAACCTATCAAGAAACTTTTCCTCTTACTCATTCCAATTTGTCATGGTTTGAGTGGGTTGGTCTAGATACCAATCCTTTACTTTGCCAATTAATGAATGAGGGAATAATCTCTTAAACACCTGCTCTTCCTCTCTTTCAGGGGCTCCGACCGCTCCGTAATTTCATAGAACTTTGTCAAGTGTGTGTATGGGTGCTCATGATCAAAGCCTGCAAAGGGACTAGCATAAAGTAACTGAAGAATGTCAGTCTTCATTTCAGAGTTTCTGGCATTGTTGTCGTTTCTTGCAAACTGGACTGTTCTTCTTGAGCTGTTAGCGCATGGTGGTCTCGGATCTGGTGGTGGTGGTGGATCACCATTCCCCGCCATCTCTTCTTCAATAACTTGGGGAGTTGATGAAGTAGTTGCTTCTTGGGCTAGTCTTCATTCTTTGGCTAATTTCCTTCTTCTCCTGGTTTTGTTGTTCAGTCTCCTTGTAGTTCTTTCAATCTCTGGATCAAAAAGAAGTTGGTCTGCCGATACACTTCCCCGCATAAACCAGAGCTGAAGCACTAACCAAAAAGTGAACCAAGACTAGGTAAAAATAATAATAATTATACTCAAAACACACAAAAACTATTGCGATGCTTGTAATATCTTAACGCCAATCCCCGGCAACGGCGCCATTTTGTTAGAAAGCATAGGATAAGTATTTCTTTTATCATCTCCTCAGGGATTGATGTGATATTACCGCCGTTCTACAGCTTAGTATGTTTTGAGTTAAGATTCTGAAAGTGTTTAGTGTCATAAGATATAAAGAGCATGAAAAGAAATTAAAGCAAAAACTTAGGGTTTAAAAACGGTTTGGTAAAACTGTGTCAAGATTAGTTTTCATTAGCCTTCTTTTGTATATATTTTGATGATTATGTATATGAACATATTAATGATTAATATAACCACGTATCCTCCCGATACTGTTTATCTCTAAATCAATATCGTGAATGTTATTATATTAACCGTCAGATGATCTCTCATGCCGACAATTAACATAATAACCTTTAAAGCTTGATACAAGTGATTATCAACTCACAAATCTATCTCTAGAGTTTGATTAATGATAGATGAATACCTTTAAGGTCAAGATTTGAAACATATCTCTCAATAGTGTATCAAAACAACATATAAACATGAATAACAAAGATATTCACCATATATTACTCATCAACAAGGTTCATATACAAAAGATCAAGCTAAATACATACTATACAAGCTAACTACCTCTAATCTTGACACATGAGAAGTTTAGCTCTCCATAGATTCAACAACAAACATCAAAACAAGATCTCCTAGCATGAGAATCCAAAGATGATGTAGAAAAATGCTTGAGAAATCTTGAATGGAAAATGAGTTTTTTTCTCTCTTCTCTCTTGCCCTAGAATGTGTTCTTGGTTGTAATGAATAAGAAGATAAGATTGTTCTCCAAAATATCTCAAAGTGCCTAAAAGTAGTACATTCAAAAAGTACCTCCGCTTAGCGCACAGACGACCACTTAGCGGAGCACCAAAAAATCTACTTCCACGCTGGAGGCCGCTAAGCGGATTGAGGCTGCTAAGAGGAGCTGGCTGAACAAAAATTTCCTCTCGCTATTGGAAAGCGCGCTTGACCGCCGCTCAGCGGCCCTTGCTGAACACAACTAATTCAAAAGGCCTTGAACCTTGCTCCAAAGTGCCCTCTCTGACCTTCTATCATCCAAAACTTTCCCACATTGCAAAATACCTACAAAATGCATAAGAAAAGCTAATAAATAATATATTTACTACTAAACTCGATTTTATTTATTTACACGATTATAGACCGTAATTGAATTGAAAGTAAGGAGAAAAGTTATCGAAATACAACAAAAGGTATTAACAAACTATCCACATTTTGGATTCTAACAGCTGCGGAGATACATAAAGGATTGATCACGAAGGGAGTCCCGAAGATAGTGTCACCACTCTTGAGAATATCTTTGACCATAATGGGATAAATAGGTCCATGCATCGTATCCAGGTATTTTGACCATCATTGAGATAAGATGCTTTGTTTGAAGATGAAATCATAAGGATCTAGCCTAGAGAATACATGCCTTTGTTCATAAAGAACTTCAAGACATTCTTCATCTCCATGGAAGGTTTTCACAGGCATTATAATGAAAAAGAATGAACACTAAAGGTTTTAACAAAATTGAAATAATGCAAGACAAGGAGACAACAGAGAGATATATAAAGAGAAGGATAACGTGACCAACTTACCAAAAGATTTTGAAACTGACAGCTAAATAACTGAAAGCTTGTGAGGCACAATAAATGTCAAGTCCCGAAGACAGATGTTTAAAGGACAAAGCTCAAAGGAGGATAAAGCTTGTTAAAGCCTTTTTCATTTTCAAGATAATAGCTTACTAAAACAGATGTATGTTATAAGTATAATCAATGAGTTTTAGAAAGATTTTTGGTTAAAATATAATGATGACTGTAGACTGTTTTGAATGTCAGGGAGACGTAAGAATTTCTGACTCTATTATATAAAGATATATAGTAAATGCATAATTAAAGATAGACTTTAGAAATTCTGACTAGTCAAAGCTTCCTTATAAAAATGACTCGATTCATTTTTACCTTTGATTCTGAAAGGTTGAACGTCTGCCTTCCAGATTCAAAATTATGCTTGTCGTTTCTTCCTCTTCAGAGTCTGATCCATTCTTTCTTCTACTTGTTGACTCTTCATCACATATATTCCTTCAGAGACTTCAAATCTTGATCTGACAATTTCTTTGTGTGCCTCTGATGACAGCATCACTTGGGTGATTCTAAACTCCATATCTTTTGATGGTTGAGTGGAGTCTGAGATCTTCATTGAAACAATCTTCCTAAGATAGCTTCTGGAAGCTGGGTCCAACAATAAATATTGTTTTCAATAGTGTTTTAGCAACTAGAGTTTTTCTCTTCCTGAAATCTCTCTACACGTTTAAGTGTTTGATTCAAAAATTATTATAGAGCCGAAGCTTTGATACCAATTGAAGGTGGAGAAAAACATAAGAAAGGGGGGATTGAATTGGATTTTCAATAATTCCCTTTCTTTTAAAACTCTCGCACGGATGCTTACGAGGTTGATATTCATTAGAAGCTATAAGCTCTCACTTATCAGAAGCTTATCATTTCTCAGAAGAAGTTTGTCTTCTTAGAAAGTTAAGACTTCTTTGAACTACTAATAACTGGAAAAAATTAAACATTGAATAAATAAATGAACACCAGATATATCCTGGTTCACTTGACAGAATCTCAAGCTAATCCAGTCCACCCTTCTGAGGTGATTTTGCCTTAAATAAGGTCTTAATCCACTATAACTAATCAGATTACAATTGCACGAGCAACAACCAGTGACTAACGTTTGCACAGAAAAACCCTGTGACTAACAACCTTGCACGGGAAACAGCTGGTGACTAACGACCAAAGACATGTTCAGTGATCTGAGTTAACAGATATAACATTCATCGTTCCCTGCATAGACACCTCTGTGACTAACAACCCTTTGCACAAGTACCCCTTGTGACTGACAACATTGCACAAGTACCCCTTGTGACTAACAACTGCACAAGCCACTTCTTGTGATTAACAACCTTGCACAGGAACCATTTGTGACTAACAACAAATAATTGTTTAATGATTTGATCCACAAATATAACATTCATTGATCCCTTTAGACTTCTGACCTTCACTCGGTCTTCTAAGAGGGTTTCCCATAATGACCGCAGTCACTTTCTTCTCAAGCCTTTGACCTTCACTCGTTCGCTCGCACAAGGAACAATCAACATTCAGTTGATAAAATTATGTTTACATAAGTGCTTCTTTTAAGCAGATTACACAAATATATTAATCACATATTTTTTAACATAGATCTGAGCAACAACTCCTATGTTAAAAAAATTTACAAAAAGAAACCTAAACTTAAAACACTATACGAGCAATAACTCTAGTGTTCATTACATTGTTCTACAAAGATGTATATGATTGAAAGTTGAGTATCATCTTGTAGTGGTCTTCTTCTTCATCTTCTTGTTGAGCAAGATCCATGCAGCAACTCCTTGCTTCTTCTGAGTTCTTCCAAGATGCATGTGATTATAGTTGAATGGCATCTTGAAGAATCTTCTTCTAATCAACTTCGGCATAAACAACTTAGGGTCTAGCAGCAGCTAAATTGCTCAACAGCATTTTGATTGGTACATGCTTCAGCTTCTCATTCTAACTTATGCTTTTTGATATCCGTTTGATAACATAGTTATATCCTTCATCAGTTAGTTCATGTTAATATGTTATGGTTGATTTCCTTCTCAAACCATATCACAATTAACAACTGCAATGACAACAACCGTTGTAGAAATAAGAACTTAATTGTGGCATCTATTTTTGTAGCGATGCCAGCGACATCAGAAGCTACACATAGATTTGATATGAATAACAAAGGTGTTCCCAATGTCATTACCTTATGTTGGATGATTCAATCTTCTTATATAGTTCTCAAAAGAGACGTTGAAGGTTAAAAAGGTCTTTTGAATCCCAACGGCTAGAATCAAGCTTTTGCTGTGGATAGTACTTGGATAGTACATTCTTTTGTCTTGTAGTTTGATCTGTTGTAGTTGGTGGGAGACAACTTATGAGGAATAGTACGTACAGATGGTTGAGAGATGTACTACTGTACTATTTCCTTCTTGACCAAGTTCTTTGATCTTATCCTCATATAATTTACTTCTGGTTCTGAGGTAGTAAGCTTGGAGGAGATCAACTTGTCTTCTTCTTTCTGATAATGATTTTGATGTGTAGTTCAGAAACTACTTTGAGAAAAGAGTAGAATCATTATCCCACGAGAGTCAGAGTCTCGTTTATCTGAATTGATAACAACAGCTCTTTTGAAGAAACAATACTTGACTTGTGATCTTGAGTTGACTTGTGACATTGTAGCTTGTCCAGATTTTGCTTCAGAGTCCTTAAAGTAGAACCTTGCTTTCCAAATATTTATGACAACAGCCGATATAAAAACGAGTTCTTCCTTTGTTGAAGGCACTTCTGATTCTTGAATCTTCGTCTTCTAATCTTCAATACATCCTTGAGTCTAATCTTCTTATGCTTGACTTGACCTTTGATGTATCTGATCTGTATTCAGAATCTTCGACTTTGTCTTCAGAAATGGAAGCAGCAGCTTTTGTGATCAACAAATCTCAACTTCTGATTTTGGCTTGAAAGCTCGATTTTGCATGTTGATTTATGATGTTGGAGTACTTGTTCTGATTTTGACTCCTTCTAATTACTTGAAACTTCTGAAGCAACAACTTATGGAGAAGTGCACAATAACTCTTTCTAATGATCATTTAGCAGTAAATAGTGTTACTGAGTTGTCTTTCTTATTTTTGATGATTCTTTACGGACAGCAATCTAGAATCTCTTTGAACATAATATTTGCACACTCAAGAAAACTATTAGAAACTAAATTGTTACGTACAAAATATATGTGTTGTTTTTGTCAAAACATAGAGATTTATTGCTTGAGAAAATCTTGTTCTTGCAAAACAACCAAATATTTGAGTCGAATGAGGTAGAGAGGTACCTGATAGGGTGAATGGTGATGTATGGTAGCGGTACAAAGTCTATTTAATAGGTATGTGGCTTGTCAAAGAGCAAAATACCAAAAAAAATTGGATAAATTTGCATGGAAAAAGACTGTTATATGACATTTATTAGGTGTCTATGTTTCCTCTTAGTTGTGGAGTTTTGTTGTGGGGTTTCTACATAGCCACTTTGGTGAATAATACCTAGATATTCATAGTAGGATGTCATGAGAAACTCATTTCCATTGTAGCTATGAATGATTTTGATTTTACAGGAAATTTGAGTTTAAGAGTAACTAATGAAGTTTTTGATGAGTTCTAATTTCTGATATATCATGCATCACAAAAGTCCAAGTGTATAGAGTAAAATCATCCATAATAGTAAAAAAATATTTAAAATTATCTAAAGAATAAGTTTCTATTCACTAGTGCAGGAAGAGGATTTAACACCAGTTTTTTAGACATATTACACCGTTATGATAGGGTCTAAACTCAAAAGGTGAGATATGTACGAAGAATATTTAGACCCGTATTGAAACGGGTGTAAAAAGAGGTATATTACACCATATTTTAGATAATACGAATGTAAATTGTCAGATATTAACATTGAATTTTAGGAAATTTACACCCTGTTAAAAATAAAAACTGGTGTAAATTGTCACATAAATACATTGAATTTACACCCTATTTACACTTTATTTTAGCTAAATTGGGTGTAAACTAAACAATATTTTCTTTGAACAACCAATTTACACCCTATTTTAGATATATTAGATGTAAAACGTCTGATATTTACATTGAATTTCAACACACTTACACCCTATTTTATTTATAACAAATGTACAAGATCTTAATTTTTTGAAAATATTTTTTTGAAATTTCATTAAATCAAATATTTTATATATTCCTGAATATTCAATAAATAAAAACAAAAGATAACCCAAACAAACAATTATATAATCTTCATGAATCTTGTACCAATAAGTCATACACCAAACAAAAATTGTATCCATATATAAAAAAAATTCAACCATTATCTTAATGTTACTTTGTACCAACCAATCATATACTGAACAAAAACTATATCTATATGTAAGTTTTCTTAATCTCTTCCGTTTTATCATTAACTCTTTGTTTTCTTGGTTCTTTTGCTCTTCAACCGTTTACGATAAGAATTTAGCCCAGAGTTGTCTAACTTGGCCACCCAGGAAATATTTGTTTGGTCCCGAATTAAATTCAAGTGTACTGCCACCCACTGTTTCTTATTTTGTTTTTGTAGTCATGAAGAAATAGCCTATAAAAGTATTTATGTGCTATATTCCATATCAATTCAAGTATATGAAACATATTGCTAAAAAAAACTTGCTTAAATCCCCATTTCCAGCCGCTGAAGAACAATTGAACGAATGGTTTATCCAAAGGAAGCGACAAAGATAAGGTGGGGAAATTTGGAAGAAGAGGACGAGCATCTAGATTTCGTGTTATCAACACATCAAGTGATAAGACCTGACGAAAGTGGAATCATTGGAACTATGGAGTACAAATTTGACAATGATGGTAACATGGTTAAAATCACAACAATCACTTACCAACGCACACGTGCCATTGAGCGTCCTAACTTGCCTAAGTTTGGCGACTCCGTTCATGAAGATATCGATAGTCACCTTACTATGGTTTATGCAAAAGAAATTGTTCTCGGATGCCCTAAGCCTATTGGCTATTCTCTAACAAGGGATGCATCCGGTTCAACTAATGATGCATATGTACCTCGCTGCATGAGAGGTGGTGCAACTGCATATAGGTTTGCAGAGTCAAGTATGAGACGGAGGATAGTCTAAGTTGATATTGATCAAAAGAGTGGCATGAGTAGAGGTTTGGGTTTGTAAACTTTTTCAGCAGAAAAGATGCTTAGAGAGAAGATAGTATAGTGGCTCGATAGCACTGATATATGCCCAGTTGCTCGATAGCACCGATAGAAGATGGTACAGTGGCCTAACGAATGAAACCATATAATGTGGTTTAGTTTAATGCTAATAGGTCCATAAAAAAAAGGTTAACATTCTTAAGGTTGAGTATTCATCTTTGAGGATATGCTATAACAATCTACTAAATGCAAATCAAATTAAATCAATTTTTTAATATTTACAAAACTGAAATTTTCAAAACATCGCAGATTACCCATGCCATAAAGAAACTGAAATCTAGTGGCTCCCTAAAATCTTAAACCAAACCAAATTAGCAAGCTAGATTTGATTTGTCACACGACAAACTCAACTACTATTCATAAGAATGAAATATGGTTTGACTCAACTAATAGCATTCAAAAATAAAAACCACTAACAAGTTAATACTCAGAATTCCGCCAAGTTGAAATTAAAACAAGAACTATGTTATGGTAGCCAATGAACAAGTAGGAAAAACAGAGTGTGTAGTACTTGGATGCTAGCGGTGGCCGGTGAGAATCGAAAAATATGCAGAAAAAAAGCTCAACAGAGAGGATTTGGTTCCTAATCTCTCTTTAAATTTTCAATCTAAGAGTGAGAGATTCTGATATTGCAAATTGCAAAGTCATTTAAGAATAAGAAAAGTAATCAGAACCAATGAAATTCAACAAAATTTAAATCAATTATCAACATCACGATTAAAAAACATTATCCATCCGTCTCAAAATAAATGTCACTTTTAAGAAAAAAATTTGTCACAAAATACTTGTCACTTTATACTACTAATGCAATTTTATATTGAATCTTTCGATTGTATCCTCTAATAAATATTCTTAATATATTGTTTTCTCATTCAACATTAATGCTAATTTGAATACATCAATAGTTTTTTTTTGTAAGAAAGATGTATTAATAAAGAACAAAAGTTCTATGAACTCGGTTACAAAAGAGCAAAAGAACCGAATGATAGAGAGTAGAATATTTAAGAGTATTAAAATTTTAGATAAGTAATAGCTTAATTTGTATTGTTATTTATTTGGGCCTTTTTTATTAATAGTTGGGCTTTTTAATTTGCTATCCACTAGGAATATTATATATTGTAGTCTCATTGAGACATTAGGGAATCAATCAAAGAAATGAAAAAGTCTTTATTTTATTAGTTTATTTTACTTGTCTCTTTTATTTCTCTTAGCTTTTTCTTGAGTTGTTAGGGTTTCTAATTAGCATCCTAACAATTGGTGCTTTCATTTTCGATCTCACTTCCGCTTAAAGTCATGACTATATTATTGTTTGATGGGGAAGAAGATGCCTATTGGTGGATTTTATGTTTGGAGAAATTTTTCAAGGAGCATGAAACACCTAAGTCATTGAAGGTTTTGAAAGCTGTTGGAGCTTTAAGAGGTTCTGCTTTCAAATGGTGGATATGGTGGTCTCGTGTTCATCAGAGATACAATTGGGATACATTTACGACAGCTCTCTTATGGCGTTTCAAGCCGGAGTGGAGATCAATTTTACCGCTGGATGATGAAGAAGAGGAACCAATACAGGAATCAACGGAGTCTATAGATCCAAATACAGAACCTGTTGAGGAGGATATAGAAACAGAGTCAGTGAATGAGGACACACCACCACCGCCACCTCTCATCGACCCTCTACTTATTCACGTTGAAGCCATCGTTCAAACTAACCCTCTCTCCAACATTAACAAATCTTGTGATGAATCCACCACCAAAAAAATCACTGATGGTGAAACCCTAGACCAAATCTTCAAACTCGTATGCAAAAACTTAGCTTCTAAAACCAGACTCATGAACCATTAAACCCTCCTTCTAACATAATCCAATCAGATCTTCCCCAACATCAAAAAGAATCCCTTGGATGTCTTTTCCACCAAAGTTCCAAGGATTTACAACAGTTTCAGAAAGAGAAGGATGACAGCTTCGTTCATGTGTTGACAACTTACCGAACCAACACACTGCAGGAGCCACTTTGGGGAGAAGATGAAGTCAATATTTTGATTCCACCAAAACCTCCAGATTTCTAAGTGACTACTAATAACTCGTGGGAATCGCCATATGTTTTGTTGATTGCATCTGCCATTCACGCCTCAGAACAACTACTTGGAATTTCTACAACTAAAACAGATAACCTCTCTTCACTGTTGGATCTTCATCAAAGTTCTTTGGATAAATCACTACCATTCAACGTCATCCCTTATGACCCAAGACCACCCGACCCTCTACTTATAGTCACAACAATGATTTTCACAAGGTATTCTTCTTATACCTTAATTGTAAATCTCGTTTTCACCGATTTGCCATTTCTCTTAAGGTTTGTGTTCAAGAAGCTTAATTCAAATTTCACAAACCTGCCATTAAGTAACACTATGATCTCCGATCCTGGACTGCACCATTCAAAGCTTACTGTTGTTGGAATTTTTCAAACTCCATTCTCAATTGTCGCCCTCCACCTGCTTGCTAAAATGCCTTCATCTGTTTTGCAAAGTCATGGAAATGCGCTATTTTCTTTATACTGTAAACATAAGGGCAAGCTTGTTGTTTCTTCTTATAATGTTCGATCTACTGTTGTGGCAGAGGTATGGATTTGGCAGCATGATTCGACGGATGATCAAGTCTCAGACCTTGAACATGGTGATATTCCGGCTGCACATGTTGGATTCTTTAGAGCCTCAAAGGCCTTGAGAAACTTGCCAAAAACATTTATTGGTCTCAGCTTCATGTTTGCAACATCATGGAAGTTCACATTGTTGGCTTTGGCTGTTGTACCCCTTATATCGGTTGTTGTTCGTCAGTTTGGCCGATTCTTGCGTGATCTTTCTCATAAAACTCAAGCAGTAGCTGCAGTAGCTTCTTCAATAGCTAAAGAATCCTTTGGTGAGATAAATGAAGTTCTTTCTATAGAACATATACATGAAGCTGTTGTTTCTTTGTTTCTAGCAACCGATTTTCTGTTTGGCTATTGGCCTACGAATATCCCTTTGATTCCACATAATGAGATTCACACTTATTCAATTGTGACCCCAGCTGCTCATTCCTTGATTAAAATTATGAGTGAAAATCTCCATTCACAAGTTGGAATTGTTGTTATACACGATGGCTGTCCAAAGAAAAGTCATGATGATTTTCTAATTGAGTGTCTAATTCTTACAAGAAGATCGTTTGCGAATATGTATCGCGAAGCCGGCTATTATTGGTTACGTCTACTTATTTATGGTGTTCCTAGTTATGCAACTTTTGAATTTGAAAAGAATGTGTATTGCAACAAAGTGTTAACAGAACAGGGAGAGAATGGTGCTTTCCAATTTATATCACATAATGTCTTGTTACAAAATAATTTTCTGGTTTATAAGGTATTGCAGCAGCCAGGAGAATTTGTCCTCACCTTTCATAAATCATATCATAATGGATTTAGTCATGTCAAAGGTCTCGCGATGATCGTTGCAAATATGGTTCGAAATTTTCTATTAATAAACTTTGGTTATAGGATCCTTGGAGTAATGATATCAGATGGTGGATCTTATGAGCTGTACTGGGGTGATATGCAAGAACCAAAAAAAGGTCTTGGCGGATCAGCAGTCTTTGGGGCTTAGAGCAGGTTTGTCGTGCTTGAACAAAAGCAACAACCAAGTCCTTTTAAAAAAAACTAAAGAATGAGCTTGTTGCTAACAAGTCCATTACTCAGCATATTGAAGTTTTGGCAAATGTTTGTTTGGCTTGGAAACAGTATCAGATAGCTATTTGGGAAGTGTTGTACTCTCCATTCAAACAATGGGATCCGGGAGTAATTTTAGAACCTTGAGGACAAGGTTCAAGTGAACCCGGCGGCAATGATAGAGAGTAGAATATTTAAGAGTATTAAGAATTTAGATAAGTAATAGCTTAATTTGTATTGTTATTTATTTGGGCCTTTTTTATTAATAGTTGGGCTTTTTAATTTGCTATCCACTAGGAGTATTATATATTGTAGTCTCATTGAGACATTAGGGAATCAATCAAAGAAATGAAAAAGTCTTTATTTTATTAGTTTATTTTACTTGTCTTTTTTATTTCCCTTAGCTTTTTCATGAGTTGTTAGGGTTTCTAATTAGCATCCTAACACCGAAAAAGAAAATTACACACCGATTGCGACCTAACTTAAGTAATATAATGAGTTATTGCTAAACTCATAGTTAATGAGGATAATTTGGTAAAGTCATTATTCTCTCTTTCATTTATTACTGTTTCTTAATCTGTGTGAAATATTCAATTGCTACAAATAATATGGGATAAATGGAGTATCATTATTATTGAAAAATCATTTAAGAATAAAAAAATTAATAACTTTTTGTTAATGTTGCATTCTCTTTCTATGGAGATGAACGAAGCGTTATTCACTGAGCCGTCGAGCTGCCGCAGCCTTCATACAAGGAGATGAATGAAGGAAGGGTTTAGATTTGCTTTGTTAGTTTTCGTCCTGGGAGACGATGAAGGAAGGAAAAGATTCACGCGATAGAGTTTTGGACACGATGCTTGGTTCAATGTGTATTTTGCAGTATTGTTGTGTTATCGATCATGAAGATGGTGGTTTGTCAAAGACTATGTAGTCACATTTGTTCATATCATTGGAGAGATAAAAGGTTTTGAAATTAGTAATTAGGTTAATTTTCAGATTGTTAGAGTGTAAAATTGAAGAAAAGAAACTAAATATTTTAAAATGAGAAAAGACATGGTTATATTTTAGGTGCCACCGATAAATTCCAAATTTTATATTCTATTTTAGTATAAAGGGTGTAATAAAGATTTGATAACTTATATATATATTTTAATGTCACAACCATTTTTTAAATATTCTATATTAGTATAACCGGTGTAATATAGATTGGGCAATGTTAATCAGTGCTTTAGGGGCACTCGTTAAGATTTATTAATTGCATCATAAATCCATTAATAATCTTTAAAAAGAGTGTTTATTAAGAGGGTTATTTAATACTGTTTAAAAAAGTGTTATTTAAGATCAAAAATTGAAATTTTCGAAATGGATGTTACATATTATTACTCAACTTTCCATTTCTATTTAGTGTTTATAGCTCCTGCATATTTAATTTTTAAAACCTACTGATTTTTTAATTTCAAAAAACACTACTTTTTTTTTCATATGTAATTTAAAAAATATATTATAGATAAAATGCCTTCTTTCTATTTTTTATTTATTTTATCAAAACATTTAAATATTTAAATTTAATATAAATTTTTATTTGAGTTTTTTTAGTTACTATCTTTTCTTGCAATACTTTACTGTTTTTTTTTTATGTTTTTTGATTTTTTTTATTTAGTAAATAAAGTTTTCATATTTAAATGATAATAATATCAAAATAAAGATACAATGTTTGAATTCCAAATTTCATTTAATTTTACATATATCAATTAGGTATCAATTATGTAATTATGTAGTGTATGAAAGAGAAAATAAATCAATAAAGTTAATTTAAGTCAATTTAATAATTAAATATATTTAATTACTATTTTTTAAAAGAATAAAAATGTAGTTAAAGCTCATTTAATGTTTCGTGTTCTCGGAGTATTAGTTAACATGATCCATATATATATTATAACGGTTGTAATATAGATTTGATGAATTATATATTTTAATTTTATAACTGTTTTTTTTAAGTATAGTGTTTATTCTTTTATATTAAAATTAAAATTTAATTATTTACAAAATTTGGGATTTAACAAATGAGAATAGTTAAAGCCATTTTTTAAGGCGTGAATCGTTGTTTTTATTTTTAAATTTACACCCTTTTTTAGTATAACAGCTGTAATATAGAGTTGACGATAAATAATCTTAATTTTACACCTATTTTTTGAAAATAGGGTGTTTATTGTTACGCGCTAAAACTTAAAATGAGATTTTATTTATAAAATTACTACCGTATTTATATTTTACACCCATTTTTTTGTAAAACAGATATAAATTTATAAATTATAGTTTTGTTTTTTCACTAATGATTGATCCTCATATATCATCAAAAGCAGAAAATTATTTAGCAAGATCCCAGACATGAAAAAACAAATTTTAATGAAATTTATAAGGAAAAGAATGACACATATATTGCAAAACATTATTAGATGGGTGACATAATCTATAGTGTCAAAAGTTTGATATTGATTGGTAAATTCTTTGGTTGTTTTATACATATACAAAATTGGTAAATCTCTTATTTTAGATGAAAATTGTCATATATGTGGAGCTACATTTAGGAAACGGAAGTAAATGCTACAACATCTATTGGATGTTCATTCTACCGAAACAAAATATGAATGCTGAAAGAATCTATATAACCACTACATTTAGGAAACTGAAGTAAATGCTACAACATCTATTGGATGTTTATTCTACCGAAACAAAATATGAATGCTGAAAGAATCTATATAACCAAAGTTGAAAGGAAAGAGCCTAAGAAGCATATCTATGTAAGTCAAATTTCAACTTAACTTAGATATGAAAATGAGACTAAAGTTAAATTCTGATATATAAAACATAATTTAATTTTAAATTTTGACAAGATGAATAGTCATGGAGAAATAGGCTCTTATGGTGTTCAAAATAGTTAGTATATATTATATAATTATTTTTATAATAATTTTTTTTTTTCAAAAAAGAGTGACTTTTTTAAATTTTAAAAATAAATGCAATAAAAAATTGTTTTATAAGTTTTTCCAAAAAATTGTAGTTTATTTTTTGTAAAAGTATTTCAAAAATAATTAAAATATTAAAATTATTTTTATGGATGAGTATCCATCCATTACAAATATGTAAATTGAGGGATTAGATAGGCTTTATCTTTAATGGATGAATTAAATTTGATTTTTCATATTAGAAAAGTAGTTGATTGTTAATTGATTATTAGATTGTTAATCGATTAATAATTTATTTTCATCTATCCATTAGCAATCAAATCCATATTCATTCAATTATTGCATTTTGTCACCCCTACTTTGAACAATCTGTTAACTATCTTAGAAACTATATTTCTTTAAACTTTTTTTATAAAGTTAAAATTTGTGTTTAAAAAATTTATTTCAAAACAAAAATTTATTCAAAATATTATTTTTCCATATTTTATAATTGTTTGTATATATAACTTCGGGCCGGATGAGATAAAATTGGATAAAAATCATGAAAAATATAATTAATTATTATGCATCAAGTGAAATAAGTTAAAAATCATGAAAAATATAATATAATTAATTTTCCCCCCCTCAAAACTAGTTGTAAAATAAGTGAGTCTAGGAGTCTAATTAATTATTATGCATCAAGTGAAAACTCATTCCCCTCCACTCCTGCAAAATTTATATAAAACATTTTATATTTAGCTAACCATATGAACTAGTTATAAAAACTCAACATTGGTTATTCCTCTCAAAATTGAATGAAAGAAATATATTAAGATAAATAATATTGTTGGTAAAATGGTTAAAGATCTCTTAAACAGTATATTGAAAAACATTATTTGAAATAAAATTTTAACATATAATGATAATAGTTGATTATGTTTTTATGTTGTAGAAAATTCAAATCAAGTACTTTTTCTAAAAAAATATTTATGTCTTGGTTTACATAAAAGAAGCCAGCGATAATAAATAATAAATAAATAGAACAAAACTCACACACACATGTCATGTAAAAAACATCACTAATAGAAGTTATGTGGGGAGAATATTGGGATGGTTACTAATAGAATCTTATCACATTCAACAAGGCATGATTACTCGGGACTTGGTAGTTTGGATAATCTTTGATGGGTGGTTGGAACTGGATTTCATAGTAATGAGATGTTGAGGTTCACCGTTCATGTCTTTTGAGGTCTACAAAGTTAAACATGCTTCTTCTAAAAAAAAGTTTTATTGTGTGAAATACATTTTGCATTTTATTTTATTTGTTTGAGTTTTGATTTTTTTCTTTTTTAACACTTAACACTTCGTCCACCATAAATTTGACACATGTACCTTTCTCCTACACTATTTTGCAATGCTATTTTAAATAGAGTTGTTCATAAGATTAAATGATTCAACCATTTATTTCTACTATATCGTACATATTTATGCATATTGCGTTTGCTACTAATAACATTTTAAATTTTTTATCTAAGACTCATTGATGTATCAAATGGTTCTCTATTCATATATGAAAATATTTGGGTTGATAATTTGACTTTTTTTTCCACAATTATGCGTCTCTTTAAACATAATACCTCAAGTGGAGCATCTCCATCAAACAAATAAAATTATATTAAAATACCAAACTTACAAAGTTTTGATAAGAAAGTTATTCAAAGAAAGACCAACATTAAGACGTTGAGTGTTCTGATCTCTAGTATGGAATTGATCAAATTAGAGAAAAAAATCAAACCAATGCGTTTCGAATAAAGAATGACATGTTTTATATATTTTTTTAGTATAAGATTGATGTTGGAATGAAAGATTATTTTATTTTGTTAAATATATTTATTATACTAAAATTACACTTATTTTCTTTTTGAGGTATCTAAGTATGAGTTTCACAAATTTTAAATGAGATTTCTTAGAGGAGGATTGATAAATATCACATGTGTACAAATTAAAATAATGTTAGACTAATTGATTAGTTGTTAGGTGGATTTTGAGAAAGTATATGATTAAGTAAATTGAAATTTTTAAAATTATATGTTTATTAGGTTTACTAAGAAATGGATATCTTAGACGAGAGCTTGTGTGTTTGCTCCGAATTTCACAGAATTGGTTAATGGGTTCCTAACTAGAGAGATTATCATCAAAGGGGTTTGAAGTAAGGTGACCTCCTAACTCCTTTGGTTTCTCTCCTTATGGACGAGGGTCTTAACGACATTGTTTATAGGGTTGTTGAGGTTGTTCTTTACTCGAGGATTAGAATGTGAACACCTGATTGGGAGATCACTCATCTTCAATATACATATGACACCATCTTACTAGTTGGTCCTAATATTGAGAACCTATGGAGTAATAAGGTGATCCTTAGGGGATTTGAGTTGGCTTCATATCTCCAAGTTAAGTTTTTCAAGATCAGTTTTGTTGGAGTTAATCTAGACCTTGTCTTTTTGGCCTACGTGGGTGTTTCATATGATGTAAGATTGTAGCATTACCGTTTAAGTACTTAAGCCTCCTTGTGAGTGAAATTTTACCGAATGGAAGGAGATGGCAGCCCCTTCGAATGATGTTCCAGCAACAAATGAATGGTCCTATGAGCTTCCTTGAACCTCCCCTGGTGACATTGATGTGCTTACTTTGCTTTGAATCGTCCTCAATCTCTCTTCTCACCTCTATACAAAAATACGACAGATGAAGATGGAGGGTGGTAATGGAGATGTTACAGATGTAATGTAAGGGTTTAGATAGCTTCTATATGATGTATATGAAGTGTTTGGATGGTTAGTTTGCAAAGAACATGAGAAAAACTTAGAACTTACAAGTTTGTGCAAGTGAAAAAATGGAGTTTTTGAGTGAGGGAGTGACTTTGGAGATTTTTGTGTGTTTGTTGCAAGAGGCAATAACATCTATTTATAGGCACAAAATGGAACTTGTGGGGGGGGGGGGGGGGGAATCAGAGCAATTGGCTATATGGATTTCAAAGTGTGTACTTTTGCTTCTTTGTGAAGAAATGTGAAAACTGTGGTTTCAATGGTACTCAGCAAGCTTTAATCACAACTTAAGTAAGCTTTTCTGAGTTTTAGGTGGTTGCTTGTTGGGGTTGGGTTGCTTTTGGTGTAGAAGAAACAAGTTGGGAGCTCCAAGCAAGAGTTGTTGGTGATTAAAGTCACTTTTCCAAAATGGAAGTCATGGCTTTATGCTTGAAATAGAATGATTCAATGGGCAATGATCAAAACACTTGGATAATAGCTCAAAATCAAGTGTTATCATATTATTATGGTGTTTAGAACAAGCAAGATGGTCTGCAAACAAATATTATGCAGATTTGAATTGGATTTGCAAACTTGGTTCTTCATGTTCGTGACTTGAATTCAAGTGTCATGGTGCCATCTTCATAAATTTATATCTCTTAGCTCAAGCATTAGATTTTTGTGCTATAAGACTCTTTGGAAAGCTTATAACAAGTACTAAAACTTTGGTGTTGGAAGCTCCTTCAAATTCATTTTGCATCTTGGTGAAAATTGGCCATTAAGTTGGAAGAAATCTAGTTTCAAAACACTTTGAAATTTTTTCTAATTGTTGGATTAAACTTCATGAGCCCATATCTCTCAAATGGTTATATTTTGGGAAAATGTTATATGGGTAAATATGTAGCTTGGATTGAGATCTACAACTTTCATGTTGGAAGTTTTTCCAAATTCCTCGTGGATCGTGATGTTCCAAATTGGTACCTTGTATGCATAAAACACTTGGAAAATTCTAAGTTTTCCAATTTTGACTTTTGTTGATTTTTTTATTCATGATTTATTTTATTAATTTTATTTGATCAAATGACTTCAATAATCATATATTCATAATTTTGATCTTCAAAAGTTCATGGTTGATCAAATTTCTCAAAATTCAAAGGTAGTCTTAAACAATTGACTTTTTTCAGATGAATTGCATTCTTGTGGATTTTAATTGAATCAAGCTCTTCCCATCAAATAGATGATATGAGTGGATTAGCATGAAGAATTGGAGATCTTTGAGTCATGATTTGAGTCATGGAGTTATGTTGTTGAAAGTATATTGGAGTAATTTTAATTTATCGTTTCCACAAGGATTGGTGCGATATCACTGCCGTTCTATAGTTTATACTGTATTGAGTTAAAGTTACTTTGGGTTTGGTTTCGATTTTTGTAATGGAACTGTTACATCTCATACAAGAATTGATAAACTAGATATGTGATTTTAAAAGATTGTAAAAGAGTGTCAAGATTAGGGTTTAATAATTTACTTCATATGTATTTTCTTGATAAAGCATGTGAACTCATAAATGACAAATATAATCCTCTCAATATGTTTCATGTCTAAACCATATTGGGAGATTTGTCATTTTGATCCTTAAATTATCTCTCAACCTAACTATCAAAATGATAACATTCAAAGCTTAATATTGGTGAATATCAACTCACAAAGCTATTTCTAAACTTTATTTGTTAATAGATGAAAAACCTAGTTCAAGACTTGAAAATTATTTCTCAATAAGAAAACAAATCACATGTAAATATAAACACAATGTTTTTCACCATATATTAATCATCACTTGTTCACATACAAATGATCAAAAGAAATACATACTACAAGATAAATTATCTACCTCTAATCTTGACACCAAGAAGGATTTAGCCACCCATTTCCATGGTGACTTGAGAAACAAGTAAACAATCAAGCTTTATGAACATCAAACTTGAAGTCTTAAAGATTGATGGTTAAAAGCTATGATTTTAGTTAACAATGGAAGATTTAGGGTTTTTACAAACAAGAGCTTGATTTCTAGGTCAAGAGAGAGAAACAAAAGATAGATTGATCAAAAAATATCTAAAAAGTACTAAAATAGCATGGGCTATCTGCCAGATTCGCCGGGCGGAACCCACTAACTCTGTCACGTGACCTAAAATAGTGAAAAAGAGGAGTCCAATAATATCTTCACTCGCCCGGCGAGCCAAATACTCCGTCGGGCACTCCAAAGCAGAAAAATGGCCAAAATTTCACCCCCTCCGCCTCCAAGCCACGCACCGGGCGAGCTTTCACAAACACTGACACCTTCAGTGTCATCCAAACTTCGATTCTTCGACTTTTTCCCCGACTTTTCGGCACTTTTTCAATCACCAAACACTGAAACACTAGAAAATACATTAAAAATACCAAATATTCACATTTTCCATAATCACTTATTTACATAAGCTATTTTACTAAAAAGCATAGAAAAAGGCTAAAAAGTGTCATAATTCTACATGATAAACTAACTACACTTGACACTTAACAAAATCTCCCCAACTTGCATCTTTGATTGTCCTCAATCAAAGGTAAATTTTCTAAATCAAAACAACAAGTTTTAAAGCACAAAACCAATCGGAAAACTTGAATGGTTCAAACCCAACATTTTCCTGCACAAGATAACTTAATCACTTTGATCGAGCTATAGCACTACAATGAATCAAACCCTAAACACAAACTTCAAAATATGCAAACCTTGGCCATAGCTTGTTCATGTATGAATCACCTAAATTACTTAACAAAACAAGGATTATGCACAATATTTACAATGGACAAAACACTCTCGCTAATAACTATGTTAACATCTGAAACAATTCATGCGTTCATCTCGACATTTCACAAAGAAAAACACGGAACAAAGATCGCAAAGGACTTTTCTTGGTTGTAACTTGGCTTAGGTTAAAAAGAAATGATATTATATATAAGGCCATTGAAACGAAAAATGGGTAAGAACCAAGAAAAATAATTCTCAATCGCAATAAATTCATTCTTGCTCAATCCACAACTTCTCAATATTCACTTTCTTTTCTCACAATGCATCCTTTATTTATTCTATTATTTCCTTCTCTTTGAAATCACTCTTTTCTTTTTCTTTTTTTTCTTCATAATATACACACACATATATATCATTTAATCACTCATAATCAGATCTCAATCATTAAAAATTTGCAACTTGACAAATTAACTGTATATATATATATATATATATATATATATATATATATATATATTTTTTTTTTTTTTTCTTTTTGGGATTTCTTGAAAGATGCATTATCCACCATTCTTTCTTTCTCATACTACTTCTCAAACACGAACCACTCTCCCCAACTTCACACTTCTCTTTCTCGTAATACAAGAATTGTTTTTCAAAATAGGATAAAAGTTCAAGGTAAAGTGTTTAAACAAGAAAAATATGAGAATGAATCAACATTGACTAAATTTGCTTTGATCAACAACACAATTACTAAGTGGTAATCTTAATAATTTGTTGGCTTGCAATGGATTCATTCACACAAACGTTTGGCTCAATAGGGTTTACAAATGCGCACACATTAACAAGGTAAATTGAAGCCCTTTTGGAATGATGATTTTTCTCAATTACACAAAAAATTCTTTGATCCCTTCTAAGTTCCACAATTTCATATGAACACAAGATTTGGCATGAATCAAACGAGCTAAACACAATTACTAGAAATCACAATATTTTTGGTGAACAATGGAAGCTACTCACATTTATGATTATGTCCTAATGATTCACACATTAACACATATTTACAAAATGATGCATAACACGAATTTTGCATAAAGCGTTAATTTCATTATCGTGCTATCATTCTACAAAGCGATTAAAGCAATACCTTCTTTGCCCACTTTTGAGAATTATATCATCACCATCCAAACCACACTTATTTGTACAAAACAAACAAAACAACAATTAAAATAAAACCAACAAAATAATACTTAAAATTTTAATTCAAACCACAAAGTAAAATTATCCAAACATAATAGTACCCACAATAAAACTTTTTCTAAAACATCACATAAATTTGAACTAAAACTAAATTACTTGCAATAATAAAAATAAAAACAAAAACAAAAGAAATCAATCCAAAATGTCATCTGGTATCTCATCCCCATCAACATTGTCATCACCACCATCTGCCACCCCCTCAGAAAAGAAAGGCCTGTGCAGAGGCCAATTGGCATAAGCCGCATAATCCTCATTTGAAGGAAAAGGAGGGGCATCAACCGAGGGAGCGGAATGATGAAGATACATCTGCCTCATGGAATCCAGCAAGAACTCACTAGACCTCCTACTAGCCTCCAGTGAATCCCAAGTATAATTAAACGAAGCCTTCCATCTCGGATCCCAATCTTCATAATCAAGAGTCTCACTCTGCTCACCTGCAGCAGAAGACTCAACAACTTTCTTTTTCTTTTTCTTTTTCTTATCAGCCAACTTTGCATTACAGTAGCGATTGATGTAATAATCATCAACCACATCTCTTTCCCTTTCGTTCACCAAACTTGGAAAACGGACACCCTTCTTTTGACACAAAGAAGTTATCATGCAAGGAAAAATGATATGAGCACTAGAGTGTACCCCAGGACGACGAGTGTTCTCAATGAAAATCTTCATCTCATTAGCAATGATTTTAGCAACATCGATCGTCTTATTTTCCAAAATATGGTAAATGATCAAAGCCACATCAAGAGGTGCTAAAGACTTATGAAACCTTAGCCTTATGTTGAAAACTTTCAAAAGCAATACCGCTTGAGCTAAGGGATTCATATCTTCACGCTTATACCTTATCGGCTCCTGGTTGTTGTTCAACTCCACTTGTTTTCCTGGTTTAAGGATACACGAGAAATTACCTCTTGGTCTTGATGAGTTCTACGTGCTAGAGAGAACTCATCAGTCACAGTATCAGGAAAATTGGTATTCCAAGGATGACCAAGTACCTCACTAATAGCATTACGCGAGAAACTGACTTTTTTACCTCGCACAAAAGTCTTGTAAGATCACAACTCACCCTCCGGCTGAAGAGCATTAGCATAGAACTCTCGAACAATCTCATAGTTGATGCAATCAACCAGAGTGAGCAAACGAGCCCACTTATTAGCATTGAAGATGTTAGCAATTACTTTATAGTCTCCCTCCGTGTCAATCACAAACTTCCTCTCCGCCAAAATCTTTTTCTTTTCTAGCATGGGCATACGGTCCTGATGGTTGGCACTTTTAAACCGCAATTCATCATAAGCTCTTGGCGGAGGATTCGAGCTACCGATATTAGTTGCATTCTTTTGTGACTTAGATCGCTTCCTCTGCCAACTAAAAATCTCCACAAAAATCACCTTAATCACACAAAAAAAATTACAGGTCTGAGGTGACCCGCCCGGCGAGCCAAAATGCTCCGCCGGGCGAATCGAGCGAAACTAGAAAAAACTGCAGAACCAAGTCTGCTGCACCCATCTACAACACAACCTAACCCTAGCATCCTATTTGTTTGCAAATCCAATTCAAACTACATTACTCTATTTCAAACTTAGGGTTTCAAAACCCTTTCTAACCTCATGCTTTTAATTCTTCTTGCAATGAACAATAGAAGAGAGAAATAAGAAGCTTACCTTAGCTTAGAATAATGGAAGAGATGAGCAAAAATGGGGGACCTATGAACTTGACCAAAAGAGGAAACGGCTAGGGCACACGTGAAAGGGGGAAAATTTGAAACGGTGTATTTTGTTATTTGTTCAAAAAAGAGTGGGCCTTACTCTTTTAGTCCCCTTCTTCAGTCCACTCACGTGATACGTTGTGACAAAAAACACGCACCCGCCCGACGAGCCAAATGCTCCGGCGGGCACTTCACACCAGTCCCACAAAAATTCTTTCAAATTATAGGTCCTCTCCTCAACCCAAATTCTAACACACTTAAAATGCCTTAAGTAATTTAAAACAATCAAAATAGAAAGAGAATACTTACAATGTCGGGTTGCCTCCCGACTAGCACTTTGTTTAACATCGGTCAGCTCGACGGTCATAGGTGATCAAGGATCACCAAGAGCAAGCACACTTGTTTCACGATTGAAATCACACCCTCTGTAGACTTTCAACCGCTGCCCATTAACAGTCCAAACTTCTTTTGATTTCGGGTCTTCTACCACAATTGCTCCAAAATGCTTCACTTCTTTGACCAAAAACGGTCAAGACCATTTCGACTTCAACTTTCCTGGAAAAAGTCTTAAACGGGAATTGAATAGAAGCCCAATTGGCCAACTTGAAAATCATTTTGCTGGATTTTGCTATAATGATAGAACTTGATCTTTTCCTTGTAAATTTTGTTGGAATTGTAGGCATTAAGTATCAACTCATCCAACTCATGAATTTGAACTTTCCATTTTTTCACCAACCAAGTTCGGATCAAAATTCAAAAGTTTCAACGCCCAAATAGCTTTGTGCTCCATTTCAACCGGTAAATGATAAGTTTTACCATAAACCATTTGAAATGGAGTTAAACCTATGGGAGCTTTATAGGCGGTATGATATGCCCATAACGCGTTATCAAGCTTTTGTGACCAATCCTTTCGCGAACTTGACACGGTTTTCTCAAGAATTCTTTTTATTTCACGATTTGAAACCCCAGCCTGACCATTCATCTGCGGATGGTATGGAGTAGCAACTTTATGCCTAAATTCATATTGCTCCAACACTTTTTCAAGTGGAGCATTGTAAAAATGAAATCCGCCATCACTCACGTCACCAACATCCTTGGCGTATCGAAACGCGAAAATATATTCTTTTTCAAAAATCTGATTACGATTTTATCGTCAACTTTTGGTTAAGAAATCGCTTCCACCCACTTGGACACATAGTCAATCGCGACCAAAATATATTCATTAGAAAATGAGGATGGGAATGGTCCAACAAAGTCAATTCCCCAATAATCAAACATTTCCACCTCTAGGAAGCTTAGTAGGGGCATATCATCTCATTTACCAATTCCACCACTCTGTTGACAACTTTCGCAACTCGACACATGATGATATGTGTCTTTAAACAATATAGGCCACAAAAAACCCGCCTGAAGGGCTTTGGTTGCCGTACGCAATCCATTATAATGGCCACCATATAGTGAATTGTGACAATGCCACAAAATACTTTGAGATTCCTCACTAGTAACACATCTCCTCAAGAGATTGTCACTACTCAACTTAAACAAATAAGGCTCATCCCAAACATAAAAATTCGCATCAAACAAGAACTTCCATTTTTGGTTCCAAGTTAGATCATCAGGTATCCACCCGCTCGCTTTATGGTTAACCATGTCCGCGAACCAAGGTCTAACTTGGACCATAAACAGTTTCTCATCCGGTAATTCTTCTTTCACCTCACTTTCTCATTTTGTTACCTCAGTATTCACTAACCGTGATAAATAATTAGCTACCACATTTTCGGACCCTTTTTTGTCTCTAACTTCTAGATCAAACTCTTGAAGTAAGAGAATCCACCTTATTAGCCTTTGTTTCGAGTCCGACATTGTGAGCAGGTATTTGATAGCTGCATGGTCACTATAACACACAATTTCTTATCCAATCAAATAAGAACGAAAATTTTCCAATGCGAACACAATAGCGAGCAATTCTTTTTCGGTTGTCGCATAATTGATTTGAGCTTCTTTTAAAACCTTGCTCGCGTAATGTATAGCATGGAAAACTTTGTTATTTCTTTGGCCTAAAACGGCACCCACCGCATAATCACTTGTGTCACACATGAGTTTAAAATCAAGGGACCAATTAAGAGCAACGATTATGGGTGCAGTGACTACTTTTTCTTTAAGCTCTAGGGATGCTTTTAAACAAAATTCATCGAAAAGAAATTTTGTACCTTGGTTGAGTAGATTACTCAAGGGCTTTGAAACTTTGGAGAAATCTTTGATAAAATCCGGCATGTCCTAGAAAGCTTCGGATTCCTTTAACATTCAAAGGAGGAGGCAACTTCTCTATCACTTCGATTTTTTCTTGATCCACCTCAAGGCCTCTTGAAGAAACCTTGTGGCTGAGCACAATTCCTTCGGTAACCATAAAGTTGCACTTCTCCCAATTGAGAACCAAATTTGACTCCACACATCGACTTAGCACGGTATCCATATTTTTCAAACATAGATCAAAAGAAGGGCCAAAAGCTGAGAAGTCATCCATAAACACTTCGATGCACTTCTCAATCAAGTCAGAAAAGACCGCTTGCATACACCATTGAAATGTTACTGGTGAATTACACAATCCGAAAGGCATTCACCGATATGCAAATATACCGAAGGGGCATGTAAAAGACGTCTTCTCACGATCCTCAGGACTGACTACAATTTGATTGTATCCCGAATACCCGTCTAAGAAATAATAGAATTATTGACCGGATAATCTCTCGAGCATTTGATCCATGAAAGAAAAAGGGAAATGATCTTTTCTCGTAGCTTGATTTAGCCTACGGTAGTCTATACACATCCTCCACCCCGTCACGATTCTTGTTGAGATTAGCTCATCCTTTTCATTACGGATCACCGTCATTCCACCTTTCTTGTGAACCACATGAATGGGGCTCACCCAAGCTCTATCCGAGATTGGATAAATCATCCCTGCTTCTAACATTTTCACAACTTCCTTTCTCACCACTTCTTTCATTACCAGATTCAATCTTCTTTGTGGTTGAGCCACCGGTTTAAAGTCATCTTCCATTAAAATCTTATGCATACAAAAAGAGGGACTAATTCCTTTGAGATCGGAAAGAGTCCATCCCATTGCTTCTTGATTTTTCACTAAGACTTCAAGCAATTTTTCTTCCTCACCCTTAGAAATGGCATTTCTAATTATCACCGGCTTGTTCTCGTCATTCTCAAGGAATGCATACTTCAAATATGAAGGAAGCATTTTCAATTCAAGCTTACTTTCCTCCTTTCTAATTGGTAGTTTCAATTCATCCACCTCTTCTTCAAAAGGAGGAATTTCTTCTAATGCTTCCAATTCCTTCAAAATTCCTCAATTTCTTTCTCTTCATCTTCATTGAGAATTTTAAGAGCGTTTGTGAGAGCTTTTTCAAAAGGAGTAGACATAAGATTTTGCTTCCTCACTTGCATGATAGCTTCATCGGTCGCATTCACTCGAAAAAAATCACTTTTATTATTGGAATGCTTCATCGCTTCAAAGAGATTAAAACACACTTCTTCATCCAAAACTCTCACTTTCATTAGACCGTCATCGATATCGATCATCATCTGAGCAGTTTTCATGAAAGGTCTTCCAAGTATTAAAGGTGTGTCATAATCCTCCTCCATATCAATCACCACAAAATCGACCGGGAAAAAGAACTTATCAACCTTAACTAACAAGTCTTCCGCAATCCCTATAGGTTGAATTGGACATGTCGGCTAATTGTAAAGTCATTCTTGTAGATTTCAACTCTATATTTCCCAATCTTTTCACAAGAGATAATGGTATCAAGTTAATGCTAGAACCCAAATTGATCAACCCCTTACCAACATAAACATTTCCAATTGTCACCCGTAGAGTAACATTTCCCAGATCGCTTTCTTTCTTCGGTAGAGTTCTTTGAATTATAGTACTACAACACGAGTTAACGGTCACAACCTCTTGATCTTTAAATCTCCTCTTCTTTGTGATAATATCCTTGATAAATTTAGAATAAGTAAGCATTTTCTCCAAGGCCTCGGAAAATGGAATATTTATTTGCAATCGGCTAAAAATATCCAAGAACCTAGCATAATGCCTAGCATCATTTTTCTTTGATGGAGCATGGGGGTAAGTTAGATTTTGCAATGGTATTGAATTCTCCTTTTTTTTTTCCTTTCTCCTTTTCTCTATTTTTCTTTTTCTCCTCTATCTCAATATTTTCTTTCTCCACTAATTCTTTCTCTTTCTCATTTCCAACTAATTCTCCCTCAACATTTTTTTCTACTTCAATCACTTCATCTTTCTTATCATTTTCAACTACAACATTTTAAAGACCCACCCGCGGTAGCATCTAAAAGTGTTTTCGGTTGTGGTTGAAGTCCATTTCTAAAGATATGGATTTGAATTAATTTATCAAATCCATACCCTTTTCATTTTCGAACCATAGATTTCAACCTCTCCCACGCTTCATTGAGAGCTTCACTTTGCCCTTGAGAGAACACAGAAATAGAAGTTTTCGCTTCCATGAACCTATTGCATGGGGACCACTTATATATATATATATATATATATATATATATATATATATATATATATATATATTTATTCATTTCTTCTCCTTTTTACCCCTTTTCTTTGTCGAGCCTCGTAAACATAAATTCCTGAAACACATTAAATTACAAGCATAATACCAACATAAAACAACATAATTAAAATAAAATAGGGAAATAATTTATTTAAATCAAGCCAAATATGTGATACATTTTCGCGTTATCAGAAGATGATGTTTCTAAAACAGCCTTTCGTTGCCCAGGGGCAATAGGCACTTACGAATGGATCGTCATGCCTTTTGGTCTTAAAAACGCTGGGGCAACATACCAGCGTGCAATGAACTCTATTTTTTATGATTACATTGAAACCTTCATGCAGGTTTATATAGATGACAAGTCTATATATCAGACGAAGATCATCTAACCCATCTGAGTCAATCATTCGAAAGAATGAGAAAACATGGCTTGAAAATGAACCCTCTTAAATGTGCATTTTGTGTGCAGGCAGGGGATTTTCTAAGCTTTGTGGTCCACAATAATGGGATAGACATTAATCAGAATAAAACAAAGGCTATCATGGAGGCCAAATCACCGTCAACTAAAAAAGAATTGCAATCTTTATTAGGGAAGATAAATTTCCTGAGGTGATTTATTTCAAATTTAAATGGTCGAATTCAAGCCTTCTCTCCTCTTTTGCGTCTGAAGCATGGAAATTTTGAGCGGACAAATGAACACCAAGAAGGATTCGAAAAGATAAAGCAGTATCTAATGAATCCTTCTATCTTGTCACCACCAAGTGGAAAGAAGCCTATGAGACTATACATATCAACTTCAGACACTTCTATAGATAGTATGTTAGCACAAGAAGATGAAAATGGCATTGAGAGGGCCATATATTACCTAAGTAGGGTATTAAATGATGCAGACCCTAAACTCTCATATAAACCTGCTAAGAGAAGTTCACTTAAACATATTTTTTGACCAACATGCAATTGGTTAGCAAGTGTCAGAAACCTCTTTGCAACTTGCAAGGATTTACAACAAAAAACGAACTTGGATAACCATAGACCTAAGAATGATATATGTTCTGTATCAGAGACAGTTCTTCTTGAGTATGGTACAGACTGATATAGGAACTGAAAGCAACATTCTTAACGGTAAATCCAATAAAGTTTTCGCTATCCTGATAAGGGTCGAAAGTTTCTCCTGTTGTGGAAAGTCTAAAAATGGCAGCTATGTCGAAGAGTGTGGGAGTTATCATTCCACATGGAAGGTGGAAATTGTTATATGTATTATCCCAATAGTACAAGCTAGATAATAACAGAGGTTGACAATAGCTAAATCCTAATCTTGGCATTCGAAATTTTTTTACGCATTTTTCCAAATGACCTTCTGGGGCTAACGGTCCTAAGAACCCTAATGTACTTTCAGAAAGAAGAGATGGAATCATTACCTGAGAAGCCATGATAATTCTTTACTCTTTCGTAAGTTTTAGTGGTGTGATGTTTTCCCGATTTCCAGTAGTCACGATCTTTCTTGTTGGAGTAGTGTGAAGGCCGGACTGTGGGAGGAGCCAATGTCTGTGGTTTTCTTTAATTTCTTTGACTGCTTATCAAAAGGCATTGTGACTTTTTAGGTTTTGATATGAAAAAAAGGGTTTCTGGAAAAGAGTTGCAGAGATTGTGAGGAAGAAGGAAGGTTGAAGATAGAGTTGAGTGAAAAGAGAAGTTTGAGGTAATGATGGGTCTTTGTAGAGTCAGCTTACGAAGAGTAGGCTACATTTGTCAAAAGTCTTGGGTCACGTGCCAACTGTTTTAAAGGACAACTGTGAGTTTACTGATTAATTTTCTTGGGAGTGGGAAGTTATGATGAATAATAACTGCACGCACGTCTTGATGAGACGTTTGAGAAAGTAAACCACAATTGATTGACAGTTACTATTGTAGAACTGAAGAGCAGTCGAAATCTAGAGTTACAAGAAATGCCTATCTCTGCATGAATTCGAAATAGCCATTTATTAGGGGCAATTTTTTAGCTGAAGATTTCGACTAGCAGATCGTGATACCTTGAAGTGTTGGATTATGATGAAGAAATAGTTCTCATAGAGCTAGTTAAGGATTTTTCTCCTTGGAAAAAGTATTATTCGACCAAGAGTAGTTTTTGTATTACTTACAAGTATCCTTCGAAGGAAGCGCTAATATGATCGAAATGCTAAAGCGGGAAGATTTGAATTTCAAATGGAACTTTTTTGTTTAGCGGGCGCGTGGGAACATCTGAAACAAAGTGAACGTTCGAAATATCGAACGTGGCAAAGATCTATGTAGAGACCGTTAGGGTCAAAGTAGTATAAATAGGAGTACTATTGTTTAGTTTGATATGTTCGAATCAATATACAGAAAATTCACAAAATTACTCGAAGTTATACTTAAAAGTTCTTTGTTTATACAGTTGCTTTATTTCATTTTAAAGTCATTTAGTTATTGCAATTTACATTAGACAGTTGTATATTTCTGCAAACTACAAAGATTATTGAACATGAATCAAATCACTAAAACACTATTCGAAAATGTCCTAGGATAAATATAGTCGATCCTGCGAGTAACCAGATTGTTTAAACACTTTGGAGGACTAGCGATTGCTTTTCAGAAATCACTGTTAAACAAATTGGCACGCCTACTGGGACCGTGTCATAGTGTTATTTTCAATTGTTTTCATTTCAATTGGTTTGTAAGTTTAGTGTTTTCGTTTCTTTCTGCGTTGTATGAATCTTAGGAGTGGTAAAACTTTGGATAATAACCAACCAATACCTAAGAGGAAATATACTAAGAGAATGGATAACAACACTAACAGAGGGGAACAACAGGATTCTCCACATGGATCGGGAAATAACAATGGTAGTGCAACAAACACTATAGATCCCAATGCCCAATCACATGCCATGTCTGTGCCAACTCACTCACTGGCCGTAATTGGTTCAATACCTGGGTATACAGGAACGATCCAAGGAAATAATTCGACATTTGCTGCTGCTACAAACCCTCCATCAAATGCACAGGTGAATCAAATACCAAAATTTGGTACTCAGGGGACACCCCCTCCGAACCAAGGATTCAGAGACCAGAGACAATGGAGAGATCCACCTTACGGGATGCCATATTCTTACATGACGGGATTAAGTAGTAGTATACCTGTTTATCCGCCACCCAACGTGTCAAATTTTCCCCCATTCCAAAACTCTAGTTCTGGTTTGAATAATGGGGGACAAAATGTCCAAGGCCAAAATGTCATACCCACATTACAATGAATAATCAAGCAGCGTTCCGACAACAAATGGACGCTAGTAATCAAGATATGGTAGGTTTGTTGGCCAGAGAAATGAGGGATATCTTTTCTCCTTTGATACAGAACATTGACAGAACCAACCAGGATAACTCTGAGGCATGTCGACAAATGTCAGCACATATGGGTAGAATAGAAAACTTTTTAGGCGCTCTTGAGACTTTGGCGCGTCGAAGAACAAACCAAATAGTTACCCAGGAGGATGAACCAACCATAAATCAAGTTCGAGCACTAAGACCACCCCCCGAAACGGAAACCTTAAGGACAGAACAACATATAGTTCGACAGGAAACCCCTGAAGAACAACCCGGGAGGGTAGTCCTAGTTGATAGAAACCAAAATGTTGACGAAGTGATTCACAGGGTTAGGCAAAATAATAAGATGGAGACTAATCTTACTGCTATGATAGAGAGGATTATGGCCCAAAAAGGTTTGAACACTGGACTTCGAAGGCCAAATTATACATCACCTTTATCTGATTATGGTTTACAAACTGAATTACCCAGGGGTCGCAAGGTCCCTAAATTTACCAAGTTTTCAGGTGATACTAGTGAATCTACCACAGAACATATAGCCAGGTATATGATGGAGGCTGGAGATTTGGCAAACAATGAAGATCTGAGGATGAAATATTTCCCCAGTTCTTTAACCAAGAACGCTTTCACATGGTTCACAACACTACCACCAAACTCCATAGATACTTGGTCTCAGTTAGAAAGATTGTTCCATGAACAATTCTATATGGGTTAAACCAAGATAAGTCTCAAAGAATTGGCTAGTATTAGGAGGAAGTTCACTTAACCTATAGACAATTATCTGAACAGGTTCCATTTGCTAAAAGCTAGATGTTTTATAATGGTACCTGAACACGAATTAGTCGAAATGGCCGCTGGAGGTCTAGATTACTCCATCAGGAAGAAATTGGACACTCAGCATATTCAACCAAACCTCCCGTAGGGAGACAATTATTCCCTACTGGGGGCAAAATGGATTATAATAAAGCTGAAGAAGAACAAATGAGAGAGGACGATATACCTACCGATGACTTCGATTCTGATGGAGTCTCATCATTACATACGAATTCCTGCAATGTAGTCTCCGTGTTACAACACGAATACAACCAGGAAACCGAGATTAACAATGATGATGAGGTTGATGTAGCAGAGATGGCGAAACATAAACCCGTGTGTTACTATGTCCTTAGTAATGGTGCCATCGAAGAGCAAAATGCCCATATCGAGCAAAAACATCAAGGAATACAGAGTCATCTCAAACCTCTCTATATAAGGGTCAAAATAGAGCAAGTGGGAGTAAATAAAGTTTTGGTGGATGGAGGAGTGGTAGTGAATCTCATGCCATAATTCATGGTGAAGAAGTTAGGGATGTTTGATACAGACGTCAAACCTCACAACATGATTTTATTGAACTATGAAGGAAAAATAGGACACACTCTGGGAGTGATTCAGGTGGATTTAACTGTGGGATCAATCACAAGGCCTACTATGTTCATGGTGGTTCCAGCGAAGGCCAATTACAATTTGCTCCTTGGAAGGGAATGGATCCACGGTGTTAGGGAAGTACCTTCGACCATGCATCAAAGCGTATCTATTTGGAGAACATATGGCATAGTGGAGAACATAGAAGCTGATCAAAGTTACTTCATGAGCGAAATGAACCAGATGGATAAAGCAAATTTCTGCAGGAATCTGGGAAATATAAGTCCATGTAGCCCAGCTGAAGATGCTTATTCCCCAAACAAGAATGCTTTGTACTTTATGACTCTCCACCCAAATGGTTTTCAATGGGATCGTGAAATTATGGGAGACCATGAAGAAAAAGAATACACAAGAATACGGCCTTTGGGCTGGAACGAAGATGTTGATTATGTCTAAATCTTCCTTCTTCGAAAAGATTTCGGCCTATATGGCTGAGAACAAAAGAATAGTGGCTCTCGAAGCCAAAATTATTAACATGGATGTTGGGGCCAAAAGCATTATGTTGAATGATACAAGATAGGGGGCAAACATAGTACCAGAGTCTCCTGAAGAACAAGTACACGAAGATACGATAAACCAAAGGCTAGATGCTATCTATGACGATGAACCTTTGGGATTCGAGAAAGATCCAGGATCATCAAGCACAAAGACGTTAGCCTAGGACCCATTAGAAGATATTGATCTCGGAGATGGAACTACGAAGATGGTTACATACATCAGTGCTAAAATGGACCCCAAGATGAAAAACAGGTTAGTAGAATTTATAAAAGAGAATAAAGATTGTTTTGCTTGGGACTATGATGAAATGCCTGGTTTAAAGAGATATCTGGTCAAACTAAAGCTTCCTATAAAGGATTGCAAGAAGCCCATCAAGTAGACAACAAGAAGGTTTGCTCCATAGATCCTTTCGAAGATTAAAAATGAGGTCGAAAGACTCCTTCGCTGCAACTTCATTCGGACCACCATGTATGTTGAATGGATTGAAAATATAGTTCCAATTATTAAGAAAAATGGTTCTTTAAGAGTGTGCATAGATTTTCGCGATCTGAATGCAGCAACTCCTAAGGATGAATACCCAATGCTTGTGGCAGAAATGCTAGTTTTCTCAACTACAGGATATGAATATCTTAGCATGCTTGATGGTTATTCCGGGTATAATTAATTTTCATTGCAGAAGATGATCGCGACTTTGCGTGTCTATTAGTCAGGATAACTGCAAGTGCACAGTCGTGTCGTGTAGTTTTAAAAGATATCGAATCCACAGGGACTATAAATCGATCTACCGTTATCTAAAGTTACTATGTAAAGCTAAGGCTAAGAATATTTGGATAGTTTATAAGGGGAAACTAAAATCTTAAATCTAGATAAAATATAAATGTGCAGATATCGGTATGTAATTCGTCTAACTTAGGTAATCCGAAGTTTCATTGGCCAGATTCTTATTCAATCAAAAAACTTTACTAACTATGTCATTTAAAAGTCCTCCTCTCAAACTCTCGCTCTATTGATTCAGACTACGATCCTAACTCATAATGTACGTTCTCGCCATCCCATCAGATTTAGAAAAGCTTTTTGAAAACATCATAATTGATAAAATGCCCATTTTATGAAGAGGTTATTTACTTAAATCTCCTAGTCTCAAACTCTCACTCTGTTGACTCGGATCATGCTAGTAGTCCCAAACGTACGCTCTCGCGGTCCCGTGTTGAGTTTAAAAACACTTTTTGAAAATAAACAAAATCTAATTTGTTTTAATATGCTCCTGCTGTCCTTAAAACTAATGTTCTATGTCTACTATCTGGTTAAAGATCTCAAACTCTTGCTCTGTTGATTTTAGAACTTTATTAACTTTTCAAATTTGGGCTTAGTGATATTATCCACCACCTCAAAGGTTAACCTTACCCTCTTAACAGTAATGATATCCCTAGTTTCATGGTCCTCTAACTTTCTCTTTTTATGCAAGACTTCAAACAAAGGTGCATTGGTGTGGATATTTTCCAATACCTCCACATACGTTTTGGATTGGGATTCTACCTTAGCTTTAATAAAACTTTGCGGGAAAGGAATCGGTGGGGTATAGGGAAGAGGAACAACAATAGGTGCTTCCTTCTCTACCTCTTCTACAACCTCCCTTTCAATTTGTGTTGGTGGATTTTTCTCAATCTCCACTCTTTTCTCACTAGAACTCTTCTCAACCACATCATCACTTTCCTCAATCTCATAATCACTCTCCTTAATCTCATAATCACTCTCCTTAGAAATTTCAATTTGTTTTTCACTAATGTTTGTTACAACATCCACATGCTCCTCAGGAAAAGGTCCTAGAGGGTTTTGTTCAAGTTGGGAAATTTGAGTCTCTAATTTCATGTTGTGAGTCGCGAGGGACTCAACCATAGTGGTCAGTTGCCTAAGGGTTTCATTATTTTGAAGACTTTGTTTGATAAACTCTTGGTTCTGGATGGTTTGTGTCTCTACAAAGTGCTCCATCAGGGCTTCTAAACTAGAGTGAGTTAGCCTCTCGTCAGAATCCTCCATTGATGTTTCGAAGTTAAAATTATGGGATTCTTGAGTTTCTTCAAAGGGAGTTAGCGTTGCATTTTTTGTTTCCTCAAAGTGCTTCGTCATCATAGATTCTAGCCTAGAGAGAGTTTGTGCTTCAACGAATTCCTCCATTAAGATTTCGAGGTTGGGTTTTTGATAATCTTGCAACTCCATCAAATGTTGGGCGTGGGGATCGTAGAGAAAATTTGGTTGATGATAAGTTTGCGTTGCATTGAAATCCTCTATTAATGCTTCGAGGTTAGAATTATAGGATTATTGTGGTTCCTCGAAATATTGGTTGTGGAGATCGTAGAGGAAATTCGGTTGAGGATAGGTTTGGTTGGAATTATAAAATTGTTGCGACTCCACAAAATGTTGGGATTGGTAATTGGAGAGGTAATTCGGGTGAGAATGAGTTTGTGATGCATTGAGATTTTCCAACAGTATTTCGAGGTCGGATTTATGGGATTCTTGGTACCCCTCGAAATACTGTTGTTGGGAGTTGTAGAAAAAGTTTGGGTGATACATTGTTTATTAATGAAAAAAACGCCTTAGTCTCTACGGCATAACAGCGAGTTACGACATCGACTTAAATAGTCCCCGGCAACGGCGCCGAAAACTTAATCGCGACTTTGCGTGTCTATTAGTTGGGATAACTGCAAGTACACAGTCGTGTCGTGTAGTTTTAAAAGATATCGAATCCACAGGGACTATAAATCAATCTACCGTTATCTAAAGTTACTATATAAAGCTAAGGCTAAGAATATTTGGATAGTTTATAAGGGGAAACTAAAATCTTAAATCTAGATAAAATATAAATGTGCGGATATCGGTATGTAATTCGTCTAACTTAGGTAATCCGGAGTTTCATTGGCCAGATTCTTATTCAATCAAAAATCTTTACTAACTATGTCATTTAAAAGTCCTCCTCTCAAACTCTCGCTCTATTGATTCAGACTACGATCCTAACTCATAATGTACGCTCTCGCCATCCCATCAGATTTAGAAAAGCTTTTTGAAAACATCATAATTGATAAAATGCCCATTTCATGAAGAGGTTATTTAGTTAAATCTAGTCTTAAACTCTCGCTCTGTTGACTCGGCTCATGCTAGTATTCCCTAACGTACGCTCTCGCTGTCCCGTGTTGAGTTTAAAAACACTTTTTGAAAATACATAAAATCTAATTAGTTTTAATACGCTCCTGCTGTCCTTAAAACTAATGTTTTATGTCTACTATCTGGTTAAATATCTCAAACTTTCGCTCTGTTGATTTTAACCTTTATCAGTTCTAAAATCTCAAACTCTCGCTCTGTTGATTTTAGAACTTTAGCAAATTAAATTAGACACAAAACCATAAACGAGTGATTTTTAATAAAACATATTTAAGCCAACTTATTTCAGATCCCTTCGGTTAAAGTACTTTACATACTGATATCTAAATAAATTAGTCTGACATACTTATTAAATTAAACATGCATAAACAATCGTAATTAATATATTTAGACATATTCAATAATTTATAAGCAAGGAATTTAAAACTATAAATTAAATAAACAATAAAAAAAAACCTGAAAGTATAACTTGAATTAATTCTTCAATCTTGAAATAGAGAACACTCCACCACAAGTCGGTTGGATCTGTTCTTAGAATTATTCGATCAAATAATAAAAACAAGGAATTAAAATACTATGATCTAACGTAAGGTTAGATCTAGTTAAAGGTTCACAACAATTTGCGGAGTAGAAATTGTTGTGAGAAAAGATGAACGGAATAGAAAACAATTGCTGGAAATAAAATGGTTGAATAAAAATGCTGAAGAAAAACAATGGTTGGGACAAAGCATGGTCCAACACCCGTATACATGAATATTAAGCTCTTTTATAATGCTCTTTGTGGTTAATGCTCGTTCTAGCTGGTCCCTTTTTATTCTCCTCAATTATAGGAACACTACTTGACTGCGCAGAGGAGACTAGAACGTGTGTTGCGTGTCTTCCCTTTTAAATAGATCATTAGACGGGCGTCTCAAGTTGAGAAAAATGGGGAGACGGGCGTCTCCACTAAAAGACGTGGCCCCCTAAAAAGCAGGAGACGGGTGTCTCCTTTCACGGAGACGTGGAGACGGGGGTCTCCAAATATATATGTGACAATACGTCACATTTCACACACACACACACACACACATACACACACACACACACACACACACACACACACACACACACATACACACACACACACACACACACACACACACACACACATATATACATATATATATATATATATATATATATATATATATATATAATGTGACATGGGGCCCACTTATATTTTTACATATATTTATATTTATACATTTATTCTCCTTTTTACCCCCTTTCTTCTACGAGCCTCGTAAACATTAAATTCCTGAAACACATTAAAATACCAACATAAAACAACATAATTAAAATAAAATAGGGAAATAATTTATGTAAATCAAGCCAAATATGTGACACATTTTCACATTATCAGAAGATGATGTTTCTAAAACAGCCTTTCAATGCCCAGAGGCAATAGGAACATACGAATGGATCGTCATGCCTCTTGGTCTTAAAAACGCAGGGGCAACATACCAGCATGCAATGAACTCTATTTTTCATGATTACATTGAAACCTTCATGCAGGTTTATATAGATGACAAGTCTATATATCAGACGAAGATCATCTAACCCATCTGAGCCAATCATTCGAAAGAATGAGAAAACATGGCTTGAAAATGAACCCTCTTAAATGTGCATTTTGTGTGCAGGCAGGAGATTTTCTGAGCTTTGTGGTCCACAAAAAGGGGATAGAGATTAATCAAAATAAAACAAAGGCTATCATGGAGGCCAAATCACCATCAACTAAAAAAGAATTGCAGTCTTTATTAGGGAAGATAAATTTCCTGAGATGATTTATTTCAAATTTAAGTGGTCGAATTCAAGCCTTCTCTCCTCTTTTGCGTCTGAAGCATGGAAATTTCGAGTGGACAAATGAACACCAAGAAGCATTCGAAAAGATAAAGCAATATCTAATGAATCCTTCTATCTTGTCACCACCAAGTGGAAAGAAGCCTATGAGACTGTACATATCAGCTTCAGACACTTCTATAGGTAGTATGTTAGCACAAGAAGATGAAAATGGCATTGAGAGGGCCATATATTACCTAATTAGGGTATTAAATGATGCAGAATCTAAACTCTCTTATAAACCTGCTAAGAGAAGTTTACTTAAACATATTTTTTGACCAGCATGCAATTGGTTAGCAAGTGTCAGAAACCTCTTTGCAACTTGCAAGGATTTACAACAAAAAACAAACTTAGATAACCATAGACCTAAGAATGCTATATGTTCTAAATCAGAGATAGTTTCATCTTGAGTATGGTACAAACTGATATAGAAACTAAAAGCAGCATTCTTAACGGTAAATCCAATTAAGTTTTCGCTATCCTGATAATCGTCGAAAGTTTCTCCTGTTGTGGGAAGTCCAAAAATGGCAGCTATGTCGAAGAGTGTGGGAGTTATCATTCAACATGGCAGGTGGAAAGTGTTATATGTATTATCCCAATAGTACAAGCTAGATAACAACAGAGGTTGACAATAGCTAAATCCTAATCTTGGCATTGGAATAAGGTCTAAAATACCTAATTCTTTCCAAAGCGAAGCTTTTTGGGTTTCAATTTTATCTACCCAAGATAAATATGATTTGCCTAAAGATGGACAAGAGCGAAATGGCCTAAAGTTGTCTAAGATATAGTCCAGTTGGAAGGCTTCTCTCGTTTCTCTAGTGGAATCAGCAAATTGCTGGGTTGAACCTTTCTTCTTAGAAGGAATGGTTTTGTTCACTATGGGTTTTGTGTCAGAGTGACATGGAAAATATTTTATGCATTTTTCCAAATGACCTTCTGGGGCTAACGGTCCTAAGAACCCTAATGTACTTTCAGAAAGAAGAGATGGAATCATTACCTGGAAGCCATGATAATTCTTTGCTCTTTCGTACGTTTTGGTGGTATGATGTTTTCCCGATTTCCAGTAGTCGCGATCTTTCTTGTTGGAGTAGTGTGAAGGCTGGAACCCTTGGAGGAGCCAATGTATGTGGTTTGCTTTAATTTCTTTGACTGCTTATCAGAAGGCATTGTGATTTTTTAGGTTTTGATCTGAAAAAAAAGGGTTTCTGGAAAAGAGTTGCAGAGATTGTGAGGAAGAAGGAAGGCTGAAGATAGAGTTGCGTGAAAAAGAGAAGTTTGAGGTAATGATGGGTCTTTATAGAGTCAGCTTACGAAGAGTAGGTTACATTTGTCAGAAGTCTTGGGTCACGTGCCAGCCGTTTTAAAGGACAGTTGTGTGTTTACTGTTTAATTTTCTCGGGAGTGGGAAGTTATGATGAATAATAACTGCACCCACGTCTCGATGAGACGTTTGATAAAGTAAACCACAATTGATTGACAGTTACTATTGTAGAACTGAAGAGCAGTCGAGTGAAGCTGTCTAGAAAAGAGATGAGTGATGATCAGAAGAAGCAATTCAAAAATCATCATAAGTCTAGGACTGTTTTGCTGAATGCTATCTCTCATACTGAATATGAGAAGATATCTAACAGGGAAACTGCCTATGATATTTATGAATCATTGAAAATGACTCATGAAGGAAATGCTCGAGTCAAGGAGAATAAAGCTCTTGCCTTGATCCAGAAATATGAAGCCTTCAAGATGGAGGATGATAAAAACATTGAGACAACGTTCTCAAGATTTCAAATGCTAACTGCTGGATTAAGAGTTCTTGACAAGGGATACACAAAGGCTGATCATGTCAAGAAGATCATCAGAAATTTGCCAAGAAGATGGGGTCCTATGGTGACTGCATTCAAAATTGCCAAGAATCTGAATGAAGTCTCTCTTGAAGAGCTGATCAGTGCTCTGAGGAGTCATGAGATAGAGCTTGACGCTAATGAACCTCAGAAGAAAGGTAAGTCTGTTGCATTAAAATCTAATTATAAAAAATGCACTAACGCTTTTCAGGCTGAAGAAGAAGATTCTGAAGAATCGGAATCAGAAGAAGAAGATGAACTGTCCATGATCTCCAGAAGGGTAAACCAACTCTGGAAGAGCAAGCATAGGAAGTTCAAGAACTTCAAAAGTTCTAAGAAGCTTGAAAAAGCAGAATCTTCTGGAAGTAGAAGATATGACAAGAAGAAGGTCACATGCTTTGAGTGCAATGAGCAAGGTCACTACAAGAATGAGTGTCCAAAGCTTGAGAAGGAGAAACCCAAGAAAACGTTTCATAAGAAGAAAGGTCTTATGGCAACATGGGATGATTCAAATTCATCAGAATCAGAATCAGACTCTGAAGGCGAACAGGTAAATAATGCGCTGATGGCCACAATGGATGATGGATCAGAATCTACATCAGAATCAGATTCTGAAGAGGTGTTTTCTAAACTGTCTAGAGAAGAGTTAGTTTCTAGTCTAACAGAACTTCTAGAACTCAAGGATCATCTTAGTATCAAATACAAGAAGCTAAAAAAGCTATTTGAATTTGAAACTAAGAAGCTTGAAGTAGAAAATTCTGATCTGAAGGAAAAAGTTTTAAAATTATCCAAAGATGTTGGATCACCTTCTGATTCTGAAAAGTCTACTCCAAGTCTAAACAATATTCTGAAAGAATATGACTTAAGCTTTAGAAAGTTTCTATATAGAGGTATTGGAAGAAGTCAACTTGCCTCTATGATATACGCTGTTAGCGGAAACAAGAGAGTCGGCATTGAATATGAGGGTGAAACCCTATACAACCATGAACCTGTAGATGACATGAAAATCACATACAAGCCTTTGTATGATCACACTACTGCAAAAAGTACTTTTTACATCGGGACTGGGCCCGATGTAAAGCCAGGCGATGTAAAGCCAGGCGATGTAATAAGTCAGAGACATTTTACATCAGGCCAAGGTCCGATGTGAAAAATTAACATACCACATCGGTTGAATTCAGACGCCTGATGTGAAAAATTATTCAATTTTTTAATAAAAAAATATATACGCCATATTTTGCATCGGTTTTCCTGTCTGCCCGATGTAATAGACATTTTTTACATCGGTTTTCCACTTTGCCCGATGTAATAGATTAGTTTTTACATCAGTTGTCCATTTTGCCCGATGTAATATGTTTTATGCTTTTAAGTGTATAATAGTTGTTTTTCCTATTTTAACCTGTAATTTTTTTTGTAACAACACAGACCAAAGTTAGGTCGCTATTTTGCACATTTTTCCCACAGCACACAGACCACATTTAAGTCACTATTTTCATATTTTTCTAACCAATGAAGGATAAAATTTCATTATACCAAATAGCTAAGATGCATATATATTTTTCAAAATTTACAAATGTATTAATATAGGATACACAAGTGTACAAAATTATAAGAAAGTTTACACACGATGGACTACTACAAAATAACAAAACAACAAATATCCAACCATTTAAGTCCTTTCGGGTACTTGAAATACCAACATGCATCCACGACAAGATGAGTTGTAGCTTCTGAAGACAACATCAAAATTACATTTGCTGAGAATAAACAATAACACTAATTAACATCAGCAGACAACACCAATGTCAAGAAACTAGCTTGAATCAGAAATAAACAATTTCATATAACTCACCAGATAAAGCTTAATCTTTATATAACTCAAAAAAACATTTTGCCCAACGGAGTCGCAAATCATACAAATCATCGTGTGTTAATTCTATAGGATCATCAAATACTTACAATACGTAAATAACAATATAGAGTTATTCTTTGAAAATTCACAGTAAATTTCAAAACACAAAATAAATAACAAATTAAAGTTATTTTATTACCTGCATCCAAGATTCGGTTATAATGGATCCAACTGTTCCGCGCTTTGAGTTGTTCCACTCTTCTCATTCTTAATTTCATCTAATATTGCAATGACCTGAAAATTTGAAGTGGTGGAGGCACCAGATCAAAAAAAGCCCATAGCACATCAATAAAAAAGGACACACAAGTTGCTGAAATATAGAAAAGAACGGTGTGCAAAAGTGGGGGCCAACATTGGCCATGAAAACATGCTGATTAGTATATAGTTCAATCACCCCAGAATAACATTTATTGCATCAAAGTTATTATAAAATTCTAATAGATATATTTTAAAATTTTATGACATGCACATACAATGTAAGAAAGGACTACACCGATCCAATTTAAATAACTAACAAAATAAAACACAGTAGAATAGTATATGATCTTGTCTTATGTCTCTCATTTTCTTGTTGGACAATAATGTGCCTCTTCCTTCAAAAGAATTGCTTCAATGAAAGTAGCAGCGGTCGAAGTTGTTCATACAAGTGGCAGTAAAAGTTTATTTGCCATTTTATTCTCCGGTATCACTTATATATAATAACTAGTAGCAGTAACCTGTGTAGCAACAAGGTTCTATAAGGAGAAACTGGGAGAAATTACAGAATTTTTTTTGACCTATGGTAGCTCAAGCTCATTCAATTATAGATATAGTAGATAGAAGATAAATCCCATGTATGTGATGAACTCACATCAAACCAAAAATATAAGACATTATCTCTGCATATGATTTGGGAAAACAAGTAACCCACAAAAACTTGTGGTAGGAGTAAGTGCATTGTACTATGAGAGAGTGTCACATGTTATTTTTAATTAAATAAAGGAGATGATGACACACATTGGATTAAAATACTGTTTTCTAATTAGCAACTGTTATAAAAAGAGGATCAACAAACTGTGTCAAGCTCCATGAACACATCGATTAAGGATTATGAACCAAAATCAAGCAACATTAATAGAACTCAGGAGGAAAATGTGGTTCTTAATTGAGAACAAATCGAGAGATGGTAAAGTGGAAATCGAACAATACAAACTTGGAATTGTATGCATACATACGTGTACTATAATATAACCGTAAAAACAAACGCTAAATATAGTAATTCTTACCCTGCTTCCTTTCTTAATAGATTCATCCTCAAAAAAGCATATCTCAGGAGTTAACCGCAACTTCATTCGCTTCCCCAAATGACTCCGAACATATTTAGCCTTTGACTTCAACCCAGCCATGGCTACTTGCTTCCCTCTTTCATCTCCAAAAACCAATACATACACCTTAACTACCTATACTAAAGGTATTAAGTTAAAAAAAATCACACAGCAATATGCCATAGCCACATCAATACATCACAATCATGGTTCATAACACAACAATGTGGCAACATAATCAATAAATTCGATTCAGGTTCTAACACTTAAATGCATGAATTTCACATAATTAGTAGTATATAATAATTTCCCTAATCTAGTTCTAAATAGCAAAAATAAAATCACAGTCGATATAACAGAGTTTTGTTCATGAATTTTGAGAAATTCAAAAAAGATAAAGAAGCAATTAAAACATGAAACGAAGCAAAGTTAAGTGAAATAAACTTCTTTGGAATGTATAATTCTTTGAGCTTCCTACTCTCAGATAATGAGTGACTCATACAAGAGCTAGCGTAGATCCGGAGTCTCCCTCTTCCCCTGTATCCAATACATTTAGCAAAGAGGAGTCAACAAAGGATACTTAGCTTATTTCCTTGACTGCGGTTCGATTGATAAAGAGTTGTTAGTGGATCACTAGATGACAGAGATAAATAAAATTCTGGAGTAAAAGCGAAACCTGTAAATCGGCGGTGATTTCGACGTCGGTGATGGTGGTGACAGATGAAAGGCATGTATCGGCCCCAACTAAAGCTTCTGGAAGAATAGCAAACAACAAGACATTATCGGAGATAAGCATTTCAGAACGAGGTCGGAGGAAGGCAAGATGACCGTCGATTTCGGGAGAAGGCGAACAGAGGAGTGGGCGGCCGGCGAACAGATGAGTTTGGAGGACAGTGAACGGAGGAGTTTGGAGGACAGCGAACGGAGGAGTTTGGAGAAAGTATAACTGTACGGTGACGGCTCTGAAGAAGAAAAGAAGAGAAGAAATGAAAAGATTTGGAACATTAAAGAAGGATTAGGGTTTTTGGATGGAATTCTTTTAACATTTCCCATCGGTTTTTTACTAGACCGATGTAAAGGCCCACGATTTTATATGTCCCATCGGTTAATATCAAGGCCCGATATAAAGGTCATACTGTGTAATATATTTCTCCCATCGGTTAATATATATAACCGATGTAAAATCCGTTATAAAAGAATTTCGTTTATTTACAATTCTCCACCGCCTTTTTTTATTTACGATACTGCCACTGTCTTATACATTTTTTATTTTTTCATATATTTTTATATCATTGGACATAAATACCTGATGTAAAAATTTTTACAAATATTTTTCACATCATATATTTTAATACCTGATGTAAAATCCTTTAAGCAAATGTTATATTTTTAGTAGTGTCAGTTCAAGTATGGCCACTCCCATGATATTAGGCTCACTTCACATGCTAAAAGTTTTCACATTACACACACTAAGAAGCATGTGACACAATCTAGAAAATATCATGTAACTCAGAATAAGGAATATCATGCTGTACCTCCTATTGTTAATAATGCTAAACCCAAGTTCAATGAGAACTTGAGGAGAACTAACAAGAAAGGACCCAAGAAAATGTGGGTACCTAAGGAAAAGATTATTTCCGTTGCAGATATCCTTGGCTGCAAAGAAGACAAAGGAAAGCATGTCATGGTACCTGGACTATGGGTGCTCTCGGGACATGACGGGAAGAAGGTCTATGTTCCAAGACCTGGTGCTTAAATCTGCTGGAGAAGCTAAGTTTGGAGGAGATCAGAAGGGCAAGATAATTGGTTTTGGAACCATAAGTACTGGTAACTCTCCTTCCATAACTAATGTTCTTCTAGTAGATGGATTAGCTCATAACTTATTGTCTATACGTCAATTAAGAGACAATGGTTATGACATAATCTTTAATCAAAAGTCTTGTAAGGCTGTAAGTCAGAAGGATGGCTCAATCCTATTTACAGGCAAGAGAAAGAACAACATTTACAAGATTGATCTTCAAGATCTTAAGAATCAGAAGGTAACTTGCCTTATGTCTGTTAGCGAAGAGCAATGGGTCTGGCACAGAAGATTAGGCCATGCTAGTTTGAGAAAGATTTCTCAGATTAACAAACTAAATTTGGTCAGAGGACTCCCTAATCTCAAATACAAATCAGATTCTCTTTGTGAAGCATGTCAGAAAGGGAAGTTTTCCAAACCTGCATTCAAATCTAAGAATGTTGTCTCTTCCTCTAGGCCGCTAGAACTTCTGCACAATGATCTGTTTGGCCCAGTCAAAACAGCATCTGTTAGAGGGAAGAAATATGGATTAGTCATCGTAGATGATTATAGTCGATGGACATGGGTAAAGTTCTTAAAACACAAGGATGAGTCTCATTCACTGTTCTTTGAATTCTGCACTCAGATTCAATCTGAGAAAGAGTGTAAAATCATAAAGGTCAGAAGTGATCATGGTGGTGAATTTGAGAACAGATTCTTTGAGGTTTACTTCAAAGAAAATGGTATTGCCCATGATTTCTCTTGCCCTAGAACTCCACAGCAAAATGGAGTTGTAGAGCGAAAGAATAGGACTCTACAAGAAATGGCTAGAACCATGATCAACAAAACCAATATGGCTAAGCATTTCTGGGCAGAAGCAATAAACACTGCATGTTATATTCAGAATAGAATCTCTATAAGACCTATTCTTAATAAGAATCCTTATGAATTGTGGAAGAACAAAAAGCCCAACATTTCATATTTTCATCCTTTTGGATGTGTTTGTTTCATTCTGAATACTAAAGATCATCTGGGTAAGTTTGATGCTAAGGCACAGAAGTGTTTCCTTCTTGGATATTCTGAACGCTCTAAAGGCTACAGAGTATACAATACTGAAACATTGGTTGTTGAAGAATCAATCAATATCAGATTTGATGATAAGCTTGGTCTTGAAAAGCCAAAGCAGTTTGAGAATTTTACAGATTTAGATATTGATATATCAGAAGCTGTAGAACCATGAAGCAAAGTATCAGAAGCTGAAGAACCCAGAAGCAAAGGATCAGAAGATCAAGTTGCTACTTCTTTAGAGAATCTCAGAATTTCTGAAGAACCAACCATCAGAAGATCTTCTAGACTCACCTCTGCTCACTCAGAAGATGTCGTTCTTGGAAAGAAAGAAGATCCTATCAGAACAAGATATTTTCTAAATAATGGAAGTAAGAATCAATGATCAGAATCAGAAGATGAGAAGTAATACAGCTGTCACCAGCTTTCCAGATGGTGAACACGTGTTCACCCTAAAGGTAAAAGCGTGCGTGCAACTGATGAGACGCCGCCCTAGGTAACTGTGCGAATCATTTCAAACATCAAGTTCTCTCACCTAACGTCATTCATCATTTAATGCATTTGATTTCTTTTGATTCTATAGTTGTTCATTCTCATAAAATATTGCATTCTTTTTCAAATCCGCATCTATATATTCATCTCACATCTTAACGTTCACTCTTTTTCGCTCTCATCCTCTCTCCTCTTGCATGCATTTCTGCAATTTGTTCTCCATTTTCTCTAACCCTAAACCCAAACACAAGAAGAAATCCAGTAATCTCAGTTGTGCTCAAATGGCTGCTTCTTCATCTCAACTCGTTGGTTCCTCTCCTCAGCAACATTATCAAGACGAAGAACAACAGATTGTTCCGGTTATCACTTGCTCGATTCCTAGGAATGAGTTAGAAGTGATTTGTGAGTTAATAGTGGATTTCGACAGTCTTGAAGAAGATGAGTTTCATCTCAAAGATGACATGCTTTTTCAAGGATGGACATCTCTGTTTTCTGAGTTCTGTGGACCAGTTTATCCATAACTGGTAAAAGAATTTTAGGTTCATGATGTCGTAACCCCTAAGGCGATTGTGTCTTTTGTTCATGGCATATTTGTTGTCATTACTGAGAACATTCTGAGAATGATGTTCGACTTGAGAAACCCTGATGGTGTCTTTGAATCTGATCAAAGAACAAAGAACAGATTGGGAAGCTGTTCTGGATGAAATATAAACAGATGTGAAGAAAACGAAATATGTCAAGGATATGAAGGAAATTTACAAAGTCTGGACTAAGATTCTTCTAGGGTGTTTCTATCACAGGAAAGCAACCCATTCTCCAAACTTTGTCACCAAAGAGCAACAATACATCATGTACTACATTGGTACTCAGAAGAAGGTTGATATTATCTACACCATCTTCAATCATATGTGGCATGTTGTAAAAGACTCCAGAAATGCGTTCAGAACGAAGAAAGGAAATATTATTCCCTTTGGAAGAATCATTACCAATCTTCTTGTTCACACCAAAACTATTGAAGACTTGGAAGCTCAAGGAATCATCAAGGATCCTGTTACTACTACTCGAAGCTTCTTGAACGCCAACACCTTGAGAAAGATGAATCTGATTCAAGCTGTTAGAAATGCTCCTCAACCTCTCCCTGGAGCAAGAACCAGAAGAAGCCCTGTTCTTGCTGAGTTTGAAACATTTTTCAGAAATGAGCTTCCAGAAGTTAAGGTTCACTATCTTAACTCTCTAAGGGAACGTGGTGCCAAAGATGCTCCTACTGGAGTAAGTCATCAGAAAGCCTCCACTTCCAGGCCTGCTGCTTCAGAAGATGTTTCAGAAGTTTTTCCAGAAGTTGCTGTCAACAGAGAAAGAAGAACAAAGCGCAAGTTTGATTTTCCTTCTGTTAATGAGGAGAAAGATAATCAAGAAGAAGTTGTTGTAGATGTGGATGAAGATGTTGTTGCTGGTGAAACTGGAGTTGTTCTTGTTGAAAGTGAAGAAGAAGAAGAAGAAGAAGAAGAAGAAGAAGAAAAAGAAAAAGAAGAAGTGATAAAAAGAAAAAGGAAGAAGTCAAAGAAAGAAGATAATGAGAAGCAAATAGAGAAGAAGAAGAAGAAGAAGAATAAGCAAAAGATTGTTGTTGCACAAGAAGAAGAAGTGAGTCAAGAAGCTGTGAATCAACAATTAGAAGAAGATCAAGAAGTGGTGAATCAAGAGGAAGACAATCAAGGAGCTGTGGATAAAGAAGAAGAAGAAGAAGAAAAGCTGGCAGTTGCCAGAAGAAGAGAAATTGCTCTGGGAAAAGTAAAGTCTTTTTATGAGAAGAAGAAACGAAAAAGGCTTGAAGCTGATTCTGAAGGGTCTCAGAAGAAATCCAAAGGTATACAGATTTCTGAACCTAACTCTATCTTTGTTTTAAATTCAGAATGTGTACTAACAGAAGTTCCGGTTACCCCTCAACCAGAAAATCAACCAGAAACAGCCCCAGCAGAATCACCTTAACACACCAATGTTCTCACCCCTCCTTCTTCACCCATCACACAGATTGCTTCTGACCAACCTATTCTTGAGATCCAACCCCTTCAAACTCTCTTTCCCCCACAAACAAATATCCCCACCTCTCAACCTCCTCCTCATGCTAAGTATGAACCCATTGTGACCCCCTCTCAAAATAATCCCATTGATAACCCTGTCTCAAACAATTCTCCTGCATCAGAATCTAAAAGTTCTGATTTTTTAGAACAATTATTTCGTGACTGCAACTACACTCCCCGACCTCGTCCTGAACCTGAGCTTGTGGTGTTAGATGCTGAGTCAAAAGAAGTAGAATCATATCTCTCTCCTGATAGAGAACCTCAACCCTACTTCTTCCTGAACCCAGATTCTGCCATTACCAGATTTCCATCCCGCCGAAAACTTCGTGTTGGTGTACATTTTGAAGTGTTAAAACTTAAGATGAAGTGAGGGATAGAAGCCTTGAAAGCTGCACATCATTCCAGGTTGGATGATGTTTCCTTGCGAAATCTCTGTTGGATCTTCAGAAGGAAGATGAATTCTGAGTTTCTGAAGCTTCAGCAAGCATGTGAAGCAGAAGCTCCAAGACATCGTGGATTTCTGAGATCATATGAAGATTTCTGGTTCAGTCCTCTCGGAGGCAAGTACTTCTTTGAAGAGAAAGAATTCATTGATGAACTTAGAGAAGAACAAGTTCCTGAAGCTGAGTCTGATCAAGAAGAAGAAAAGTCTCGGGAGATTGTTGTATGGAAGCCTCACCACTCTGTTCTGACTGGAGATTTCCAGTGGTTATTCAACTGGCTTAGGGAGAATCCTTCTGAGAAGGCACCAAACATGGTTATTCTTGAGGTTGAATACCCTTCAGAAGTTGCTGCTCCTACACCTCCAAGGAATCTAGCTGAGATTCTTCAGGCTCTTGAAAATGGAGATTCTGACATCCCTGCTCCAGATTATTCTGAAGATGCTTCTATGTTAGAAGCTGATGCTGAGAAACAAGCTGCTGAGAATCATCCTGCTGAGAAACCTCCTGTTCAGGAAAATCAAGATGATGTTCTCATGCTAGATGCTGCTGTTGGACATGATACTCCTCTGAACGATAGCTGTGAAGCTTCTTCTTCTGACCCTTCAGCACTGGTGAACGCTATGAAGGTTCTCCAAAAGAATCAAGTTGATCTTGCTTCTCGTTTGGACAATTATGAAGATACTCACAATGAGTTTCGCTCATTCATGAAGACGCAGACTGAAAGCTCTTCTGAGATTCAAAACCTTCTGGCCAAGATAGTCTCTAGACTAGGCTAGTCGTAGTCTTTTGGTCTTGGTTGTTTCTTGTTTCTTGCATTTGTTTTCTTGCATCTCTATTCTGTATCTTCTGATAATGTTTGATGAATCAATGAAACTATCTTCTTCTCTCATATTGTTTGTTTTTCATCTGAATCTTTTATATGCTTTTTGATGTTATGACAAAAAGGGGGAGAAACACGATAATTGATTTGATTTACTATATCAGTTGTTGGGAGTAAGTATTAACATTCCTAACAATATTTGCAAGTTCTATGTCTTTGAGATTTTTTGCAGGATTGAAGATATTCTGAAAAAGCTCAACATGAGAAGCAAGCAAATACATGAGGAAAAGCAATTCTGTAAAGAAACATGCTTTTGGAATTTGAAGCAAGCTTAGTGCTGTGAAGCTTCAAGATCAAAAGCAAGAAGGAAAAGTGTTATGATATTCTCGTGGCAGAATATGCTCTAATACATTCTTATCCCTTATATGTTCTGATACATATTTCTTTTAAGAACTTATCAAACTTTGCTCTGATTATTTCTTAGCATTGCTCTGATACATGTTCTTTCTGAAAAGAATGTTCTGATTCATTCATGCTCTAACTTTTGTTGTCTAGTTTGTTTCTGAAACATTTCAGGATGTAAAGATGCTCTGATGATGCTCTAGTACATTCAAAAATGTTCTGATACAATCAAGCATGTTATGATTCTAGAAGAAATTCAAAGCTCTGAAACTGTCCTATGGAAGCAAGAAGCGGAAGCTCTGAATGTTCTGAAGTTCTAGGCAAATGTGATCATCTCGACTGAAATGGAAAATACTCAGGGAAGTCTTTTATTTATAAAGTCTTCTAGTATTTATTTCAGGGGGAGATTGTTAATCTCAGGGGGAGACATATTCACACACTATGTTTATATGCTTATGCTATAACTGTGTAATTGTCGTTGGTCATTTGTCATTCTGATTGCAAATTCATATCAATTATATATGTTTTTGTCATCATCAAAAAGGGGGAGATTGTTAGAACAAGAATTGTTCTGATCAATATTCTTAGTTTTGATGATAACAATGTATATGAATTTTGTATAACATAATATGGTACTCTAATCCTATGCATTTTCCATTTCAGGAAATATATAAAGAGTATGCACAAATCAGCGCTAAGAAGCTATGGCTCAAGAAGTTCAAGATTACAACATAAGAACATGCTCTCGCAAGACATCATAAGATGGTCAAGAAGAATCAGAACATGGTCTATTGAAGCATCTGAAGAACATGAGCTCAGAAGAAGAAGAACTGAATTTATTATGGTATCACGCTAGAAGCTCTTCAAGGTCAGAAGACAAGAAGATGCTCTGCACCAAGCTGTTTGACTCTGATTAATTCAAACGTTGTATCTACAAACATCAGATTAGAAGCAAGTACAAGATGGCAGACTATGTTGACTGACAAAAGGAACGTTAGAAGCTATGAAAGGCAAAGTCTGTTAAAGCAGGAAAAGCAAGGCTCGAGGTAGTTGACAAAAGAGTGAAACATTAAATGCTATGCTGTACGGAACACACAATGCATTAAATGCCTCCCAGCGGTCATCTTCTCAAACACCTATATATAGTGAAGTTCTGATAAGAATCAAGGTTACCGAACTAGTTTAAAAACAACTCTTGCAAAAATACTGAAACGCTGTTCAAATCAAAAGTTATCAAACTTCATCTTCAACCTCACTTTATTGTAATATCTTAGTGAGATTTGAGCTTAGAACTTAAGAAAAATATCACAGTTGTGATTAACGCTTTTTAAGAAGCATTGTAATACTCTTGTAAGAATTTGTTTAAATTCATTTGTAAAAGAGCTAGATAAGATCAAGTTGTGATCAGATTCTCTAGAAGTCTTAGAAGGTATCTCAGCATTGATTTCCTAGAGTGATCAAGTTGTGATCAGTATACTCTAGAAGACTTAGAAGGTATCTAAGTGGAAAACCATTGTAATCAAGATTGATTAGTGGATTAAATCCTCAGGTGAGGTAAATCACTCTAAGGTGGTGGACTGGAGTAGTCTCGTTAACAACGAACCAGGATAAAAATTATTGTGCAATTGTTATTATCTTAAGAGTTTTTAAAGTCACACTTATTCAACCCCCCCCCTCTTTCTAAGTTTTTTTCTATCCTTCATGATTGTCCCTATTGCTAAGGTATCCTCGCATGATGCCTAAAAAATTAATGACTATTATATCTTTCCCTTAGACTACCTGCCCTCTTTATGGCATGGACAGTCTTATGGCGAACGATAATTGCGACGACCCTTCAACATCCAATAAAAGGACTTCCTACCCTCCTATGGTATGGATAGCCCTGAAAAGCTAAAAGAACGAATTTTAAAACTTAGGGTAATTGCTTTTTAATTGCTTGCTCTCTTTCAAATTCAAATTCAAATTCAAAACCTTTTCCCACTTCTTTTCCAAAGAATCTTTTCAAAAAGACTACGCTTATTTGCAAGCTAAAGTTATTATTCAAATTTCTATTCACACACTACTTTTCAAACAATTCAAACATTTTGAAAACAAAGTGAGCTAAGCAATTAAGAGCCCATGGAAAACCATGGATGCAAAGGGTACCTTACACCTTCCCTTTGTATAAATTACCCCCCGAACTCAAAATCTTTTTTAAAATGTCTTTTTCTGTTCTTTTATCCTTTCTATAAATTAGATAAAATAAAAGTCGGTGGCGACTCTTGCTTACCGCGACATTTCAAAAAATTCAGTTCACCGTAGTACAGAACTGGCGACTCTGCTGGGGATGCTTTCGAATAAAAGAGGGGTTACCTTAAAGTTTAGGATCACATTAATTGTTTGATTTGTTTGATTTATCTTTAAAGGCTATTTTGGGTATTCTGTTGTGTGAAAGATCCTACACACGGATCTAGTGTACCTTAGGTATGTGGCAATAGACCAGGGAGGCTGTACGACATGTATCGTTATGGTTGAACTGGTGGCCACCATTAGTGCGACGCTTTGGTTTATCCTGATGGCCCTTGAATATGTTCGAGGAGACGTTTGGCTACCGCGTGGTGTCATAAGCACTAATTCGCCCTTAGAACCTTAGTTGAACTTGACCTTGGCTTATAAGAAGTAGCGAGATGGTTGGCTTTGGATTCCTGACTGAAGCCGGTTGATTCTTGATGCTACACTCATTGAGATTGGACTCTAGGGATGCTTTTGGTTGGCCGATCGAGTGCCATGTTGAGACAATGCCCGCGAGAAAGATCAGGGATATGAGCACCATAGAACCCGGTTACTATTCTAGGACAGGTTGAACCAACTAAACGCCAGTGGGGAGGGTACTTACCTATGAACTTCAAGCAAGCCTTTAAACTTAAGGACAGTTGTGTGACTTGCTTGTATATACTACTAACCTTCTATTTCCTTGCAGGATTTGCTTGTAGGACATTTTGTCCTTATCACCTTGTGCTTTACCTATTGTATTACAGTCGCATAACATCATGACATCATGACATCATAGCATGTTAACTAACCCTTTCAAGGATCTTAGGGATTTAGGGCGCACAATTTCAAGTACTCTTATCAAGGACTGAATCCCTAATCAAGGGGCAAGAGGATTTATTTTCCTCTGGCCACATACCTTCCAATTCAGAGACTCGGTATCTATCAAGGGGCAAGAGGATTTATTTTCCTCTAGCCATGTACCTTCAAATTCAGAAATATCCCGAATCAGAGGCGATGACCCACTCAGTATGGTGAGCTTGATTCTCAAAGAAGGACATTTAAAGACAAAGACCAAGATTCCTTAGACGAAGCGGCAACCAAGTCAGTGTCTAATGTTGCTAACTAAATTCCTAAAGATCCTTGAAAACATCGCATCTGCATTCATAACATTGCATCACAGGTTTCTACCACAGGTTTCTCACCTCCTCGCTGTTTATTTCAACATCATGAATCTCGAACAATCAGTTAAGGATCTCCAAGCTCAAAATGCTGAGTTCTAAGCCTTGATTCTGAACTTAGCCAAGGGGCAAGAAGAGCTGAAAACCATGCTGACTAAAAAGAAGAAGAAAGGCAAGAAGACTTTGGGTAAAAAGCTTAGACCGATGTGGACCTCCGATTTTTTTTAATACCGGGCCATACCTCTGATCTGTAGAGATACGTGAACTGACTCTTTTTTGTCGCTTAATGCTTTCGCATTTTTGAAAATATCACAGAGTCGCCACCGACCTTTTATTTTATCCAATTAAGGAAAGGTTTATAAAAGAAACAGAAAAAAGACCTTTAAGAAATTCTGGGTAAGGGGGTAGGTTATACAAAGGGAAGGTGTTAGCACCCTTTGTATCCATGGTTATCCATGGGCTCTTAAGTTTGCTTAGCTCACTTGTTTTTCGATCACTTTTCAATTGCTCTGAAATTGCTCATATGTGGTTTCAAATACCTTTGTAATTTGAATTTTGTAATGATCCGTGTGTGGATGTATACAAAATGCTTGTTTATCTTTCGAAAGATGTTTTGAAAAGAACGTTAACTTTGTAATAACCCGTGTTTGGATGTATACAAAGTATTGTCCTTTTTTGAAAGTTTTGTTTTGAAAAACAACAGTGTATGAGAATTTTGTTTGTTTTGATTTGAGCAAGCAAACTAGGAGGTCTACCCTGAGTTGTAAGGTCTTTATCCTTGTTTCCTTTAAAAAACTATCCTTTCACTGGATATAAAAGCAAGGTTCGATTTTGTACTCAAAACATTAGAATTTGACTTTGATTTTGAAAGAATGAAAAAGGATTACCTGAAGAGGTGCAAATGTGATTGTGATTGGATTCAGATATTTATCTTTGAAGTTAGTGATCTAACGGTTCAATTTTATCTTTGACATACACGCAGTTTATATTTGCTGGAAAGTAAAATGCGGAAATGTAAAGTGCGGAAAGTAAATCTACGCTATTACATCGATTTTGCAGGAAATGTAAACTAGCCTATTTACATGAATTTGACATCCTATACATTTATCTAGGAATTTTAAATTGCAAGAAAAATAAAAGGCATGTTTTTGGATTTTTTATGATTGATTTTAATTATAATTAATGCATAATTAATTAAATTAAAATGAAGAAAAAAGATGAAAATAGATTTAAACCTAAAAATAAGTTTAAAAATATGTACAAAATATTTGTCAATTAATTTTAAAACAAAACTAATTTTTTTGGAATTTTTGGAATTGATTTAAGTTAATTAAAACATAATTATGTAAATAATTATACAAATAATTAAAACTTAAAAAAGAAAATTATTCAAAATATGTACAAAATTAGTTTATAATATATAAACAATATTTATCACAAAGAACAATTTTTTTTTATGATTTTTTGATTGGTTAGAATAATTAAAAAGCAAATATATAAATATATACTAATTAATTATGCAAAATATTGAAATTTTGAAGAAAATAAAAATATTTTTATTTCAGAAAATAATATATTATTTTAGAAGTCTAAAAATATTTTTTGTGTATTTTTTGGATTTTTAAAACTATTTTTAATTAAAAAAACAAAGAAATTAAATAAAAATAGAAAATAAAATAGAAATAAAGGATACTGATCCTGTGTGGTTGGATTGAGAGTCCATGATAAGGATGGTTTGATCTGGCACGTTGGATTATTCATTAAATGAGATCAGGTGGTCCAGATGGTGAGGCACGTGGTAAAAGCTACACCTGCAAAGCACAGAATCAGAGGACAATTTAAAAAAAACGCGCGCGTCTGAACCAATGAGGTGGGGACACCTCATCATCTTCAACCTCTCGCCAGGGCCTTTTACAGCGTTTTTATGAAAAAAGCGCTATAGTAAGTGAACCTCAAACCTGCAAAATAGCGAATAGGGGTAAACATGCAAAGATTTTTGGCGCGATGGTTCCATTCGTTTCGTTTTGTTCATGCGAATCTAATGGTGCTAATCAGAACTTCTAATTTTGCCTAATTTGGAAAGCCCTAAATTTGAAGCTATGAACCCTAAAATGGTAGTTTCGTTTATACGTGTCCAAACTTCAATTAAGTTTCCAGAAATGATCTACACCTCAAACCAAACTCAATAGTATGTCTACATCTTGTTAAACATGTGTGAATAACCAGATACGAATTGATTTTAGTTTGAACAAATTTTGACCTGTGTAGCTCGATTCAGTGAGCTTCAAGGACTTGTAATTGATTGAGATAGTTTCAGTGATGTTTAAGGAAGGTATATGAATGCTTAGTTTGTATTGAAATGGACTGAAATTACAAATTCGAATTTGAGTTTTTCTTTGATTTTTTTGAAGTGATTACAAGTGTTATATGCTATGCTATGCTTCTGGTCTTGCCTCCTCTTGCTTGCTGAACTATGATAGCTTATTTATAAGCTATGTGTGCTTAGAATTGAAGCTAACTTGCAGCTAGTTGCCTTTGTTGAAACTTTGGTTTTTAAATATTAAAAACCTTGAATTTTTGACCAAGTCTTGACTCCATTCAATGCTCTTGCCTTGTGCACCAATCCTCTGCAGAAAATTGAAGGTTCTTTGATGAGTCATGCTTGAATTGTAAGCTACCATTTATCCATGCATTTTCCTTTTAATTTTAATCTTAAAGTAAGATAAAATCATGCAAAAATGGATAAAAAAAAGGTATGGGCTTAGTCTTGGTCGTGGGAGGCCCATAGTAACATGGAAATGATGTTTGAATGCTGAAAACTTGGCCCCATTTGGAAAAAATGCAATTTTGAACAATGTTGGTTTCATGCATTTTCCCAAAATTTAGCCAACTTCAACAAGGTGTAAATCCCTCAATTTTTGTCATATGAAGGAGATCTTGCACTTTTTGGAAACCTCAAAGAGTCCTCTAACCAATGTCTTTGGTCTCATGTCAAAATGATTTTTGAAGCTCCTTGTGTGTCCTTTTGAAAAAAGTGTCTTTTTGTTGACTTTGAAAATGACCTGTAATGTCTTTGGTCATATTTTTCAAATGGTGAATCCAATGACCATGGGATCAATGGCATTTGAAAGATAATTGAATTTCCTTCAAAACAAGCTTTGGTTTGAATTTTTTGGATGAAGGATGAGAGAGTTATGATCAGTCAAAGTTGAGTTGACTTTTCAGGCAAAAACCCTAATTTTGAATCTTAGGGTTTTGTTGATTTTTGATCTTTCCTTGATGAATTATGATCATCCAATGATCAAATGATGAATCCTTTGACAAAATATGGACTTTGACAAAAAATTTCATTTTTGACTGTCTGTTGACTTTTTTGGTCAAACGGGTCGTCTGTTGACTGTTTGAGCTGCTGACGGTGCGTCTGAGTGAATTGAAGTTTGAAAATTTGTATGATGGTACTTTGAGATATATGGATGTGTATGAAATCCATTTGAGCTCTCAAAAACTTGTTGCTCCTGTAAAAACAAGAAAAACCCTGATTAGGGACTGTTTGTGTAGGAGACAGTTAAGCGTACCTGATTTTTGTGCAGTGTTGAGTCTCTGCTAATCGCGTGATATTCAGAAGACTTCTAGCACAAAAATCTTGGAATTTTGAATTGTGAAAGATTGATTTGATTGATGGTACAAAACACTGAGAATTGTACTGCCAGCAGTTTGGCTGTCAACTGACTGTTCAGGTATTGATGTAGCAGTTAGAGTGAAAAATCAACAGTCAAAGTTAATTTTCTTTTTTTGTTGTTTTTTTGTTTTTGTTTTATGTGAAAAATGAAAGTTTATTTACATGACTTGTTAGAAAAACACAGACATAATAAATAACTAATATTTACGGTATGCGGGCAAAATTACCGATAATAACCCTGAAAATCATTTAATGCACAGAAATAGGAATATTTGACTGGCAGAAAACACACAAAATATTATCTTAGTAATTAAGCAATATTATGACAAATAGTACAACATTTAATACTGACAGTACAAATATCACATACTATATTGAACAGTACGACGAATAAACGGTACATTTAAGAAATAAGAAATACGGCAAATTTTAAGAATGACGATTAATGACCCATGCTATGAACAATAACATGTAGATGATTGGGAGCATAACCATTGCAGGTCCACACTCCTCAGGACTATGCAGGCAGAAGAAAGTCATGATCACCGTAGCAATGGTGATGACTGTAAGAAACAGTGTCTCTATCCACTTTGCCATTCTTGTCAGGGAAGAAGAGAAAATAGATATGAGATAGGAATTTGAAAGATGAGTTGGAATTTGATGTGAGATTTTATGGAAGAAAATGAGAGGTATTTATAGAATGGAAAGAAGGAAAGAGACGTTGGGGAATGATGTGATTCCGTACAAAAGGAAAATTTGAGTGGAAGTAAGATTTGAAAGAAAGTGTATGATAGTGTTGGAAAAAGGAGAGATTTGATTTTTGAAAAAGAGATTTGAAAAGATTTTTGCAAATAATGGAATATAGTACAAAAATTAGTGGGAAACAAAAGATAATAATAATCTACTTGTTACCAGTACAGTCTGAGTTTCCTGATTCTGCGCCTGCAAAAAGATTTAACTCTGTACCAATTGTGTCAGTACTATTTATCTGTAAATAAATAAATAGCATGTGTGAAGTAATAAACAGTATTTGGCGTTTGCGTAAGAATAAATTCAACTGCAAGCCAAATTACTGTATAAGAAAAATTCTAAAAACTAAGTATTTCATATGTCAGGATATTTGTTGAAATAAAAATCCATGATTATATGAGACCCTTAATTTTCAGATTGGAGTTTTCTTGAAAAATATGTGGGCAAATTTTGGGGTATAACAGTTGCCCCTATTCAATCTTCTTAAACCTGAAGAGATTGTCTGAAATCTGAAGGTAGAAGATGATTGAATATTTAGATGCCCTGAAAATTTGCACTTACCTTGATCAGAAGAGATGTTGGAAGTTGCATTTGAATGTCGTCTGCGAAATGTTGTTGGCAGATTGAAACATTACCTGAGATGGGCTTTCAGATGCCACCTGGTAAATGGGTTGAGGGTTTGTTCATCAGAATGAATCCATTGATTATATCTTGATGAAGGATTTGAAAGTCTTTGTGTTGACTGTTTCGGAACCGTCCAAGGTTACCGCTTTAAGTCTTGGAAGATAATCGTTACGGAACTTGTCCAAAGTTTTTCCGATTTAGATTTTGGAAGTTGATCATTGTGGAACCGTCTGAGGTATCGCTTTAGATCTGCAATGTTAGATCGTTTTGGAACCGTCTGAGGTATCGCTTTAGATCTGCAACGTTAGATCGTTCTGGAACCGTCTGAGGTATCGCTTTAGATCTGCAATGTTAGATCGTTTTGGAACCGTCTGAGGTATCGCTTTAGATCTGCAATGTTAGATCGTTCTGGAACCGTCTGAGGTATCGCTTTAGATCTGTGATGCTAGATCGTTTTGGAACCGTCTGAGGTATCGCTTTAGATCTGTGTTAGATCGTTCTGGAACCGTCTGAGGTATCGCTTTAGATCTGTGATGCCTGTTTTTGAGTTGGTAAGTGATCAGAATGAATCTTCGGCTTGATTATATCTGAGAGAACCGTTCATGGAATTCAGGTGAACACGGCATGTGATTGAGAACATCTTTGTTGAAGATATCTGCCTACCTGAAAAATCAAGTTAGTGATATGCAATGTTTATGATGCATGTAAATGTGAGATATTCCCGGAGAAATATGCATGTTATGTTGTGCATGAATATGCGTATGATGCATGATGTATGATGTATATGAATATGTGAATGTATGAATGTATGAATGTATGAATGTGAATGTAATGCGTGTCAAGCTTCTAATTGGAAAAATAAATTCCCACTAGTCAGCTGGACATGAATGTATTGTGATCGTTGATGATCTTTTGTCTTGCTTGAGTACCCTCGTCTGGGGAAATTCTTTGAGAACCCGGGTATCCCGTTGAAGGATCTTTGACTACTGCTTGGGGAACCAAAGGTAACTGGAAGTTCTGATGCCCTTTCAAATGGGAATGAGGAAGATGCATAATCCTCCGATGCACTATCTGACCAAGTCCGGGTGCGGGGATCACACCTTCTGAAGATAGTAATCTGGAACAACCCTGCTGGGGAATAAGACTTCTTTTGAAGAGAAAATCTTTTTGAGGAATTTGCTGAGAAATGCGTTTCTCTTGGTGATTTCCTTCTGATGGAATGATGTCCAGATGATCGGGACATTTCCTGAATGCCATTCCTGTTTTTCCTGGTAAACATCAATCATATTCAAATGCATATGTTCATTCAAAATTATCATTGGGACGCTTACGTATTTAAACAGAAAAAGTGAAAATAGTGATTTTTGAAAGAGCTGCATTGAAAAGAGCCATGATAGGCGGGTTAGCACAGGGAGACAACAATCCTAGAAGTAGGAAACTGTCAGAAAGTTTTGAAAAATATTTATGAAGATAAATAGCTATGTGAAAATGATCCAGTCAAGTTTCAACTCTGCTATTGCCAATCTGTCTTCGAGCATCTCATCCCTCACTTGTTGGAAGAAAGTGATTAGACTGATCGGTGTCTTTGAGGTGTTGAATCTTGATGGTGAGTAGGCAGCTGAACGGAACACAGTTGTATGCTTCATTCCCTAACTTTTGCCTAGGCCGCCCTTTCAGGTTTTCAGCCTACCGGGATAGTATTTGTTTAGTCTCTAATTTTTGCCTGGACCGCCCTTTCGGGTTTTCAATCCACCGAGACGCTCATTTTTGCCTAAGTTGCCCTTTCAGGTTTTCAACTTAGCGAGCTGTTTTTTTTTCTTTTTAAGAGAAGTATTTTTTGACTATGTCAGCATTCACAGGGTGTGGGAAATCCTCGCCATCCATGGTGGTAAGCAACATGGCGCCGCCGGAGAATATTTTCTTGATTATGAATGGTCCCTCGTAGGTGGGAGTCCATTTGCCTCTGGGATCACCTTGTGGTAAGATGATGCGTTTGACAACCAAGCCACCAGTTTGGTATGCTTGACTTTTGACTTTTTTGTTGAAGGCTTTGATCATACGCTTTTGGTATAGCTGACCATGACAAATAGCTGCGAGCCTTTTCTCATCAATCAAGTTTATCTGGTCCAACCGTGTTTGAATCCAATCGTCTTCGTCTAGATTGGCTTCTTTCATAATCCTTAGGGAAGGAATCTGAATTTCAATTGGAAGAACTGCCTCCATACCATAGACTAAGGAGAATGGAGTTGCCCCTGTTGAAGTACGCGCAGATGTGCGATAACCATGAAGAGCAAAAGGTAACATCTCATGCCAGTCTTTGTAGGTTACTGTCATTTTTTGTATGATTTTCTTGATGTTCTTGTTGGCAGCTTCCACCGCGCCGTTCATCTTTGGTCGATATGGAGAGGAATTATGATGTTTGATCTTGAACTGTGTGCAAAGTTCAGTAATCATTCTGTTGTTCAGATTTGTGCCATTGTCCGTGATAATCCGTTCAGGGATGCCATACCGACAAATGAGATTGTATTTGATGAACCGGGCCACCACATTTTTGGTGACAGAAGCAAATGAAGCTGCTTCTACCCACTTTGTGAAGTAGTCAATAGCGACCAGGATAAAGCGATGTCCGTTGGAGGCAGTAGGTTTGATTTCTCCAATCATATCAATACCCCACATTGCAAAAGGCCAAGGAGCCGTCAGGACGCTTAATGGAACTGGAGGTACATGTACTTTGTCAGCGTATATCTGGCATTTGTGACATGTTCGGGAGTGATGATGGCAGTCTGTTTCCATGGTAGACCAGTAATAACCTGCTCTAAGGATCTTTTTAGCCATTGTATGTCCACTGGAATGAGTACCGAAGGCACCATTGTGTATTTCTTCCATGATCTGTTCTGCTTCCTTCTTGTTTACACAGCGAAGTAAAGTCGAGTCATGGTTGCGTTTGTATAGGGTTCCATTGCTTAGAAAGAATTTGGCAGCAAATCTCCTTAGAAACTTTCTGTCGTTAATGGATGCCCCTTCAGGGTACTCCTGAGCTTCGAGATATCTTTTTACCTCATGGAACCATGGTTTTTCCTCGGTTCCTTCGGTATTGATCTCATTGCAATAGGATGGTTCATCTTGCCTGTAGATGGTGATCATAGGCGCCTCGTTGTCCCACCTGACTTTGAACATGGATGACATGGTAGCTAAAGCATCAGCTAGTTGATTTTCCTCGCGTGGGATGTGTTCGAAAGTGATTTCTTCGAAGTAAAGAATCAAACTCAGCACATATTCTTTGTAAGGAATTAGATTTGGGTGCTTTGTGTCCCATTCCCCTTTGACTTGGTAGATTACCAAGGCCGAGTCTCCGTAGACTTCCAGGAATTTGATTCTTAGATCGATTGCAGCTTTGAGACCCAGAATACATGCTTCGTATTCGGCTATATTGTTAGTGCAATTGAAGCATAACCTGGCAGTGAACGGTGTGTAACTTCCTGCGGGGGAAATGATCACAGCTCCGATGCCATTGCCAAGTGCATTAGAAGCTCCGTCAAAAACCATAGTCCACCGGGATCCTGGCCCGGGTCCTTCTTCTGGTCCTGGTTGTTTGTAGTCATTGACTAGCATAATGTCTTCGTCTGGGAAGTCAAAGTTCAATGCTTGATAATCATCTACTGCTTGATGAGCCAGATGATCAGCTACCACACTTCCTTTGATTGCTTTTTGTGAAGTGTATTGAATGTCATATTCTGTTAAGATCATTTGCCATCTCGCTATTCTTCCAGAGAGAGCAGGTTTTTCGAACACGTATTTGATGGGATCCATCTTGGAGATTAGGAAAGTGGTGTGATTTAGCATGTACTGTCTTAGTCGGCGAGCTGCCCAAGCTAAGGCACAACAAGTTTTTTCGAGTAGTGAGTATCTTGTTTCACAATCGGTAAACTTTTTGCTAAGATAGTAGATTGCGTGCTCCTTTCGGCCGGATTCGTCATGTTGTCCTAGTACACACCCCATTGAGTCTTCTAACACAGTTAGGTACATTATCAGAGGTCTGCCTTCCACAGGTGGCAACAAGATTGGAGGTTTTTGGAGATATTCTTTGATTTTGTCAAAGGCTAACTGGCATTTGTCATTCCACCTTTCCACTTGATCTTTCTTCAACAGTTTGAAGATCGGCACACAAGTAGTAGTCATGTGGGCAATAAATCGGGCGATGTAATTTAGACGTCCCAAGAATCCTCTGACTTGTTTCTCGGTACGAGGTATAGGCATTTCTTGAATGGCTTTAACCTTGGCGGGATCAACCTCAATACCTTTGCTGCTGACGATGAAACCTAAGAGTTTGCCGGATCTTACTCCAAAGGTACACTTATTTGGGTTCAGTCGCAACTTGTATTTCTTGAGTCTGTCAAACAACTTGTGTAAATGACCCAAATGTTCTTCCTCGGTGTTGGATTTTGCAATCATGTCATCGACATACACCTCTATTTCTTGATGAATCATATCATGAAATAGCGCTACCATTGCACGTTGATAGGTTGCTCCTGCGTTTTTCAGACCAAAGGGCATTACTTTGTAACAAAAGGTTCCCCAGGGTGTTGTGAAGGTTGTTTTTTCCATGTCTTCGGGTGCCATCTTGATTTGATTGTACCCTGAGAATCCGTCCATAAAGGAGAATACCTTGCATTGTGCGGTATTGTCAACCAGTACATCGATGTGTGGTAAAGGGAAATCATCTTTGGGACTTGCCCGGTTCAGATCTCTGTAGTCCACGCACATTCTGACTTTCCCGTCTTTTTTAGGTACAGGGACGATGTTAGCTATCCAAGGAGGATAACTTACAACTTTTAGGAATCCGGCATTGAACTGTTTTTCAACCTCGTCTTTGATCTTTTTTGACATATCAGGCCTACTCCTTCGTAGTTTCTGTTTGACTGGAATGCTACCTTCTTTGATTGGTAGGCGATGAACTACGATGTCCGTGTCAAGGCCTGGCATATCCTCATAGGACCAGGCGAATATCTCGACGTAGTCTCGCAGCATTTGAATCAGTCTTTGCTTGACGCTGTGTTCTAAATCAGCCCCTATTTTGACTTCTTTCTTTTCTTCGTTGCTGCCCAAGTTGATGACCTCAATTGGCTCCTCATGAGGCTGTATGGCCTTGTCTTCTTGTTCTAGCAGCCTTGCAAGTTCTCTTGGCACTTCACAATCTTCCTCACTTTCGTCCTCAGTTTGGTAGATCGGATTTTCAAAGTCATGACGGGCAATAGCAGAATCGTTGTTGACTGGATCCAGAGTGTATGTGAATCTGCAAGTTAATTATGTGAGTATGTGTGAAGAAAAAACATAGCTATTTGAAAGCGAAGAAAGAAGGAAAAAGGATCACAAAATTTAAATATGCAAGCGTCCCATGATTTTATTGAATGCACATGATCATGATATGATAAGCCCTTATAGAAGGACCAGTGTGCTAAGGCACACGGCTTTCAAGCTCATGGTTCGATTGTTCAGGAACCACTTTTATCTTTGCACATTATACACAAAGAAAACAGGAAATGGCATTTACTCCTGGTCAAAGGAGATCACATCCTCAGCTTTCCAGTTGTTCAATCCACTGTTGTGAGCAGGGGGTACCCAGCTGTTCCAGTTGCAGTTGTCTTTTTCATCTCCCACAGCATTGATTTCATTAGTGGGAAAATGAGCCGGTGATCCTTCGGGATAAGGGATATACTCTGCTGGATACGAGAGCCCAGGCTGAGATATCTCTGTTGGCTGAGCGAGATGCTCGATAAGGCCGTCCCATGAAGTCGGGATGATGTCTTGAATAGAGACTTGTGCATCTTGGTGAGGAGTGTATGCTGACAGAAAGCAACCCTCGTTATTTGGTATTTCCCTGGCTTTTTCAAGAGCGAAATTGTCATCGTAATGTTCATCCCATCCAGTTGGGACAATGTCCTCCATGGCAATTTGTGAGCTCGGAGGAGCGGAATATTTCACCATATAGTCATATTTGCCGCTGGGTTCTCCTAGCGTGTCCCATACTTCTTTGGGTGGATTTTGATATTGCTCAGTGGCGGGACTTGTGAAAATTTGATCATTTCCAACTTCATCACCCCATCCAGTCGGGGTAAGGTCCTCCATAGCAATATAAGAATTCTGAGGTTCGGCATACTGATAATTATACCCGCCGTTTGGTTCTTGAACAGCATCCCACATTCCCATGGAAATGGGTGGAATTTCATCTGGATATGGCTGAATGATATGGTTCAAGAACACTCCTTCATCTTCAATAGCGTTTACTTCTTGGCTGACGAAGTGTGACATTAATCCTCCAGAACGAGGACTTTGATCATTCTTTTGATTTTCACTATCATAGCCCAGACCTAGCTTGTCAGATTTGTAGGGTATATCGGGAAGCTGTCCCCATACTGTGCAATCACCCTGTTCAATCATGGCTTTGGCATCTTTGAGAGAAGCCATAGTTGTAGTTGGAGTAGCAGGAATATGCTTGGTGGTAGAGACATCTGGAGAGACCACCTCAAATGATTGGCATGGAGTTTCGATGAATTCGTCCTCCAACTCGACATATTTGGAATTGCTTAGGTGACTAACCACATATTCCTCTTCGCCATAGACTGTGACAATCTTTCCTTTTACTGGATATTTTAACTTCTGATGCAGGGTAGAAGTTACAGCGTTTGCCCCATGTATCCAAGGGCGTCCAAGTAAACAGGAGTAGGCTGGGTGAATTTCCATTACGTAAAAGATAGAATCAAAGATTTGAGAACCCACTCTGATTGGGAGATTCACTTTTCCGTATACCGTTCTGGTTGACCCGTCAAAGGCTCTTACCACAACATCACTTGGTTGTAACACAATTCCTTCGAAGTCAAGCTTTTCTAGTACTGTTTTCGGTAACACGTTCAGAGAAGAACCGTTATCTACTAGCACATGAGATAGAGTGGTGCCATTACATTCAATGGAGATATGTAAGGCTTTGTTGTGATTTTTTCCAGCAGGGGTTAGATCCACATCAGAGAAACCGAGACCATTGCTCACGGTTAGATTGGCAACACAATTCTCAAATTGGTCGACTGAGATCTCTTGAGGCACATGCGCAGCTTTCAGGAACTTCATCAGAGCTTTGGCATGAGCTTCTGAATATTTTAGCAGAGATAGCATTGAGATTTTTGAAGCAGTGTGCCCCAGTTGCTCAACAATATTGTAATCACTCTTGCAGATGATTTTCAATATTTCCTCCATTTCTTGCTTTGATGGATCCTCAGCAGTGATCTCCACCGGGGTTTGAATTTGTTCAACTTGTGGCTCTTTGCCTCGAGCGTTGACATTTTGATTAGGAACTGGGACTCGGACTGGACCAGCAGCAACATTTGGAGAAATTTCTGGTGAAAAGATTCTTCCACTTCTCGTGATCTTGCTGGTACCCACAATATTACCCACAGTTGGAGTAGTTAACTTTGCGGTCTCTTCAGTCGAGGTACTCTGCTTAACTCCATGAATGTAAACATTAGTGTTGTATCCCCATGGGACAGCTTTGTCTGAGGAGTATGGAAATGGAGTTGGACTAGCAATGACTACTGATGCCACTTTGAGTGTAGCAGAAATTTTGAATGGAGCCTTGGCAGAGATTTTGAATGGTAAGCTGGAGATCACTGAGGCATCCTCTATTCTCATCCCGTTTGCAAAGACTTCGCACAACACGTCCATAGAAGGGAGCCTCTCAAACATAATGATACGGCGATCCATCCATTTTTGAATTCCCATCCTCAGATTTTCACAACCATTGGGCAGGCAGGAGCAGTAAAAGCAGTCGGGGTCACATCCTGGGAAGTAACCAGCTCGGATTAGCTTTCCTTTGACTTCGCAGAGTGGAGTTGATAATTCGTTCACATCATAGATGTAAACAGTGTCCAGGATAGCGTTGACAGTTTTGTCATGCTTTGGCATAGGTGCTGTGATGACATTTGGAGTTTCTGGAGGATCGAACTCAATTTCACCAGCATCTATCATATCTTGTATTTTATTTTTCAGGGCCCAGCAGTGATCTGCGTCATGTCCTGGACAGTTTGAGTGATAGGCACATGTCGCATCAGGGCGATAATTCGGAGAGGAAGTGTTGACATTCTTTGGAGGACCTCTTAAGGTGATCAGATCTGCTTTTAGCAAGTGCTGCAATGCCTGAGAGATTGGCATGTTGATTTTGGTGAAATTTCTTCTTGGTGCATCTGGTCGATGCGTATATTTTGGCTGTTGATCTTTTTGAGGTGCAGATGCGGAGATCAGAACTGCCCCTACAGATTGATGCTGCTCACTTTTGCGACTTTTTTGAATTTGAGTTGCATTGACCTCATTTCTCCCACTGATGGGCCTTTTTGTAGTACCAGAGGTGGAACCTATTTGAATTTTTCCATTTTGAATGCCACTTTCGACACGTTCTCCGGTCAGTATCAGGTCAGTGAAACCTGATGATGAGCTTCCCAGCAAATGGCTATAGAAAGGGCCAGTTAAAGTGCCCATGAACATGTCAACTAGTTCGCGATCAGATAAGGGTGGTTGAACCCTTCCAGCCATATCTCTCCACTTTTGTGCATATCCTTTGAAACTTTCTTTTGGTCCCATAGACATGCCCCTTAGTTGAGTACGGGTTGGCGCAAGATCAGCATTGTATTGGTACTGTTTGTAAAAAGCAGCAGCTAATTCTTCCCAAGTATGAACCTTGGTATTTTCCAGCTGATAGTACCACTCGAGTTGTGTACCCGACAGACTTTCTTGGAAGAAGTGAATCCACAATTTGTTATCTGTTGTATGAGGTTGTATTTTCCTCACATAGGATCTCAGATGTAGTTTTTGTTAGAACAAGATTTGTTCTTATCAATTATCTTAGTTTTGATGATAACAATAATATGAATTTTGCTTAAGATAATATGGTACTCTAATCCAATGCAATTTCCCTTTCAGGAAATATATAAAGAGTACGCATAATTCAGCGCTCAGAAGATGTGTCTCAAATGGTTCAGCATGCAACATCAGAACATGGTCTGGCAAGACATCAGAAGATGATCGAAGCAGAATCAGAACATGGGTCTATGGAAGCATCAGAAGAACATGAGATCAGAAGCACTGAAGATCAGAAGATGGTATCACGCTCAGAAGCACTTCAAGGTCAGAAGATCAGAAGATGCTGTGCACCAAGCTGTTTGACTCTGATGATATTCAAACGTCGTATTCACAAACATCAGATCAGAAGGAAGTACACGTGGCAGACTACGCTGACTGACAAAAGGAACGTTAAAGCTACTAAAGGCTACGTCAGTAGACACAGCGTGAACAAGGCTCGAGGTAGTTGACAAAAGCGTATAACATTAAATGCAAAGCTGTACGGAACACGCAAAGCATTAAATGCATTCAACGGTCATCTTCTCAACGCCTATAAATATGAAGTTCTGATGAGAAGCAAGGTTAACGATTCTGCACCAATACAATTCAAATTAACTTGCTGAAACTCTGTTCAAATCAAAAGCTCAGAATCTTCATCTTCATCAAAGCTCACTACATTGCTGTTGTAATATCTTAGTGAGATTAAGCTTTAATTGTAAGAGAAATATCACAGTTGTGATTATCGCTTTTAAGAAGCATTTGTAAACTCTTGAATTGATTACATTAAGTTGTAAGGAACTAGAGTGATCAGTTGATCAGTATACTCTAGGAAGTCTTGGCAGTTGGCTGAGCAGGAAGTCTTGGCAGTTGGCTGAGCAGGAAGTCTTGGCAGTTGGCTGAGCAGAAAGTCTTAGGAGTGAACTAAGCCTAGAGTGATCGTGTTGATCAGTAGACTCTAGAAAAAGTCTTAGGAGTGAACTAAGCAGTTGTTCCTGGAGTGATCAGGTTGTGATCAGAAGACTCTGGAAGACTTAGTTGCGGCTAAGTGGAAAACCATTGTAATCCGTGCGATTAGTGGATTAAATCCTCAGTTGAGGTAAATCATCTCTGCGGGGGTGGACTGGAGTAGCTTCGTTAACAGCGAACCAGGATAAAAATAATTGTGCATTTTATTTTTATTGTCCAAGTTTTAAAGTCACACTTATTCAATCCCCCCCTTTCTAAGTGTTTTTCTATCCTTCAATTGGCATCAGAGCGCCGGTTCTAAGGTGCAAGCACTTAACCGTGTTTAGAAAAGATTCAGGAAGAGAAAAACGCTTCATTTAAAAGATGGTTGATGAAAGTGAAAGGACTATACCTACACCTGCATCTACATCTGGCTCTGCTGAGCAATACAACGGTAACAATGGTTATACTAGACCGCCGGTATTTGATGGTGAAAACTTTGAATACTGGAAAGATAAACTGGAAAGTTACTTTCTGGGTCTAGATGGTGATCTATGGGATCTTCTGATGGATGGTTACAAACATCCAGTAAATGCCAGAGGCGTGAAGCTGTCAAGGCAAGAAATGAATGATGACCAAAAGAAGCTTTTCAGGAATCATCATAAATGTAGAACTGTTTTGCTGAATGCTATCTCTCATGCTGAGTATGAGAAGATATCTAACAGGGAAACGGCCTATGACATATATGAGTCCTTGAAAATGACTCATGAAGGAAATGCTCAAGTCAAGGAGACAAAAGCTCTTGCCTTAATCCAGAAGTATGAAGCCTTCAAGATGGAGGATGATGAAGACATTGAAAAGATGTTTTCGAGATTTCAAACTCTGACTGCTGGATTGAGAGTTCTTGACAAAGGATACACCAAGGCTGATCATGTAAAGAAGATCATCAGAAGCTTACCCAGAAGATGGGGTCCGATGGTGACTGCATTCAAGATTGCGAAGAATCTGAATGAAGTTTCTCTGGAAGAGCTTATCAGTGCCTTGAGAAGTCATGAGATTGAGCTGGACGCAAATGAGCCTCAAAAGAAAGGTAAGTCTATTGCATTAAAATCTAATATCAAGAAATGCACTAACGCTTTTCAGGCTAGAGAAGAAGATCCTGAAGAATCAGAATCTGAAGAAGAAGATGAACTGTCCATGATTTCCAGAAGGCTAAATCAACTCTGGAAGACCAAGCAAAGGAAGTTCAGAGGCTTCAGAAGTTCAAGGAAATTTGAACGTGGAGAATCTTCTGATGAAAGAAGATTTGACAAGAAGAAGGTCATGTGCTATGAATGCAATGAGCCTGGACACTACAAGAATGAATGTCCAAATCTTCAGAAGGAAAGTCCTAAGAAGAAGTTTCATAAGAAGAAAGGTCTTATGGCAACCTGGGATGAGTCAGAAGATGATTCAGAAGATGAGCAGGCCAACTGTGCGCTGATGGCGACAGAAGATGACGGATCAGAATCTACATCAGAATCAGATTCTGAAGAGGTATTTTCTGAACTTACTAGAGATGAGTTAGTTTCCGGATTAACTGAACTTCTGGAATCCAAGTCTCAGATTTGTATTAAATACAAAAAGCTGAAAAAGCTATTTGAATTTGAAACAAAGAGGCTTGAATTGGAGAATTCTGAATTAAAAGAAAAACTTTTAAAACTATCCAATAATGTTGGATCTCCTTCTGATTCAGAAAAATCCACTCCCAGTCTAAATCATATTCTGAAAGAATATGATTTAAGTTTCAGAAAGTTCTTATCTAGAAGTATTGGCAGAAGTCAGCTAGCTTCTATGATATATGCTGTGTCTGGAAACAAAAGAGTTGGCATTGGTTATGAGGGTGAAACCCCATACAAACTTGAACCTGTTGATGAAATGAAAATTACATACAAGCCATTGTATGATCAGTTCAAGTATGGCCACTCTCATGATATTAGGCACACTTCACATGCACAAAGTTTTCACATTACACACACTAAGAAGCATGTGACACAACCTAGGAAATATCATGAAACTCACATTAAGAATTATCATGCTGTTCCTCCTATTGCTTATAATGTTAAACCCAAGTTCAATCAGAACTTGAGAAAATCTAACAAGAAAGGACCCAAAAAGATGTGGGTACCTAAGGATAAGATTATTCCTATTGCAGATATCCTTGGCTGCAAGAAGGACAAAGCACAACATGTCATGGTACCTGGACTCTGGATGCTCGCGGCACATGACAGGAAGAAGGTCTATGTTCCAAGACCTGGTGCTTAAGTCTGGAGGAGAAGTCAAGTTTGGAGGAGATCAGAAGGGCAAGATAATTGGCTCTGGAACTATAAAGTCTGGTAACTCTCCTTCCATCTCTAATGTACTTCTTGTAGAAGGATTAACACATAACCTCTTATCTATCAGTCAATTAAGTGACAATGGTTATGATATAATCTTTAATCAAGAGTCTTGCAAGGCTGTAAATCAGAAGGATGGCTCAATCCTATTTACAGGCAAGAGGAAGAACAACATTTATAAGACAGATCTGCAAGATCTCATGAGTCAGAAGGTGACTTGTCTTATGTCTGTTTCTGAAGAGCAGTGGGTCTGGCACAGAAGATTAGGTCATGCTAGTTTGAGAAAGATCTCTCAGATTAACAAACTGAATCTTGTCAGAGGACTCCCTAATTTGAAATTCCAATCAGATGCTCTTTGTGAAGCATGTCAGAAGGGCAAGTTCTCCAAACCTGCATTCAAGTCTAAGAATGTTGTTTCTACCTCAAGGCCATTAGAACTCTTGCACATTGATCTGTTTGGCCCAGTCAAAATAGCATCTGTCAGAGGAAAGAAATATGGATTAGTCATCGTAGATGATTATAGCCGCTGGACATGGGTAAAATTCTTGAAACACAAGGATGAGACTCATTCAGTGTTCTTTGATTTCTGCATTCAGATTCAATCTGAAAAAGAGTGTAAAATCATAAAGGTCAGAAGTGATCATGGTGGTGAATTTGAGAACAAATCCTTTGAAGAATTCTTCAAAGAAAATGGTATTGCCCATGATTTCTCTTGTCCTAGAACTCCACAGCAAAATGGGGTTGTAGAACGAAAGAATAGGACTCTTCAAGAAATGGCCAGAACCATGATCAATGAAACCAATATGGCTAAGCATTTCTGGGCAGAAGCAATAAACACTGCATGCTATATTCAGAATAGAATCTCTATCAGACCTATTCTAAATAAGACTCCCTATGAATTGTGGAAGAATAGAAAGCCTAACATTTCATATTTCCATCCTTTTGGATGTGTATGCTTTATTCTGAACACTAAAGATCATCTTGGTAAGTTTGATTCCAAAGCACAAAAGTGTTTCCTTCTTGGATATTCTGAACGCTCAAAAGGCTACAGAGTATACAATACTGAAACATTGGTTGTAGAAGAATCAATCAATATCAGGTTTGATGATAAGCTTGGTTCTGAAAAACCAAAGCAGGTTGATAATTTTGCAGGTTATGATATTGACATATCAGAAGTTGTTGAGCCAAGAAGCAACGCATCAGAAGCAGAGCTTCTCAGAGGCAAAGAACCAGAAGATCAAGTATCAGCTTCTCTGGAGGATCTAAGTATTTCTGAAGAACCATCTGTCAGAAGATCATCCAGACTTATCTCTGGTCATTCAGAAGATGTCATTCTTGGAAAGAAGGATGATCCAATCAGAACAAGAGCATTCCTTAGGAACAATGCAGACTGTCAATTAGGTCTTGTATCTTTGATCGAGCCAACTTCTGTTGATCATGCTCTAGAAGATCCAGACTGGATAATTGCTATGCAAGAAGAACTAAATCAGTTCACAAGGAATGATGTTTGGGATCTTGTTCCTAGACCAGATGGATTCAATATAATTGGTACAAATTGGGTCTTCAGAAACAAGCTCAGAATGAGAAGATGAGAAATTCTTACGTATGACTGTAACTGGCTATCCAGATGGTAAACACGTGCTCACTATTCCTGGACAAGCGTGCGTGCAGTTGAGGGGACGTCTACTTAGGTTACTGTGCAAATCACGTCTTTTGTCATTATTATCTCTCCTCATGTCACGTAACATTAAATGCTTTTCATCATTTACTCTCTTTCAGTTTTCTTTTTATACTCTTCAAACGTTTCTTTTCCCTCTCATATTTCTCTCTCTCTGCATTCGGTTTCTTTTTCATCTCTCTCTTTTCATATCATAAACCCTAGCAATTTCCAATATCTGAAAGTTCATCATGAATCCATCGTCAAACTCTGGGAATCAAGACAATGATAGGAAACAAAAGAGAAAGGCATCTGCTGAACCAGAAACCAAACCTAAAAGAGTTAGGATCTCCTATGACCCTCTCAAAATATATCAACCCCTTGACGATTCTCGTCAATCACCTCCCTCTTCAAAGACCTCCACCACCTCTTCCTCCTCATTCATCCTCTCGGAACCACCTTCTTCACCATCTGATATCTCCTCTCCTTTAACCCTTCCTTCAGATATTTCTTCATCCCTCTCATACCCTTTTCCCACCAGAACACCTAATCCCTATAGTGTTGTTCTTCCCGACTCAAGGATCACTGTCAACCCTCCAACCCCTACCACTCAAACATATCTGGAGCTTTTACATGCTGATGTAAATGGCTGGTTGGAGATTCTGGGTGCCGCTCACCTTAATCATCTGGATGAGTATGCTACAAACAACCTCTGGAATACCTTTCGTCAGGATTTTCTGGATAAGGCTACAGACACTCAGAGAAGGATTATGTCTGAAGCCCCTGGTGTTCGTGGTCTCCGGTTGGAAGTTGGTGAGAGCAGCCATCACTGTCTCATCAGGAACAGAAGAGTTCTTGAAGAGAAGATACCTGCAGATGAGTTGGAAGAAGAAAATCTCTGCAGAGATATCGTGGTGTGGAAACCCCGGTCTTCTGTGCTCTGGTTTCCTGTGCTGACTGGAGATTTTCAGTGGCTGTTCAACTGGTTCAGAATGAACCCTTCTGAAAAAGCACCTCACATGGTCTTTCCAGTAGTGGTTTATCGTGCTGAAGTTGCTGGTCCTACTCCTCCAACAAACCTTGCAGCTATTCTTCAAGCATTGGAAGATGGAACTTCTGAGCTGCCTGAACCAGAATATGCTAAGGCTCCTTCTAAGTCAGACTCAGATGAGGAAATGGGAGATGCACAAGCTGAAGATCTTCCAGAAGATCACTCTGCTGAGATTGCTGTCCCTCTGGGCAGAAATACTGGTGCTTCTTCTTCTGGTGAAACCTCAGCTCTGATGGAGACCTTGGAAACTCTTCATCAGAATCAAGCTATGCTGGCTTCTCGTTTGGACGCGCAAGAAGCAGCCAATGCTGAGTTTCGCTCCTTCATGACAAGGCAAGCTACAAGCACTGACGGGATTCATGATGTTCTGGCGCGGATTTTGCGTAGGCTAGGATCTTAGTCTTTTGGTCTTTGTAGTTTCCTTTCCTTGTTGCATCTGTTTTCCTGCATTCTTTTTGTAATCCTCTTTTGATTATAAATGAAAAGTTTCTTTGTTTTACATTCCAGTAAATGTTTTCTTTTGTCGTTTTATACATCTGAATCGTTTTTAAATATTCTTTTTGATGTTATGACAAAAAGGGGGAGAAAGATAAATGATAAATGATTTGATTAAATCTATCAGTTGCTGGGTAAAGGCTCCCACACATTCACTAACAAGAACTGCAAGTTCTATATGGTTTAAGTGTTTTGCAGGTACAGAGAAGTAAAGAAAATCTTCAAAGCAAACACTAGAAGCAAAACCATGGAAACTGAAGCAAGCTGAGTGCTGTCAAGCTTCAGAGATCAGAAGCAAGAAAGAAGAATGAATCAGAAGCACTAATAATAGAATTTGAATATCATTGTCTATCCTGTTCTGACAAAATTCTATTTGCCCTGATACATATAATGTTATGGCTCTGATACATTATTTGCTCTGATACATGTTTTTAGCCTAAATGCTCTGATACATTTGGCTCTGATACATATCATGTATTTGAATATACATTTTATGTTCTAACTCGTTCATGCTGACTTTTGTCGTTTAGTTTTTGTTCTGTAACATTTCAGGATGTAGAGATGCTCAGATGATGCTCTGGTACATTCAACAATGTTCTGATACAAATCTAGCATGAAGTGATGTTAGTAGACATTCAAAGTTCTGAAGCTATCCGAGGGAAGCAGAAATCAGAAGATGTGAATGCTCTAAAAGATCCAGAAATTCAAGCTCTGAAGCTGTCCTGAATGGAAGCAGAAGTCAGAAGCTGTGAATGTTCTGAAGATCAAAGAAATTCAAGTTCTGAAGCTGTCCTGAATGGAAGCAGAAGTCAGAAGCTGTGAATGTTCTGAAGATCAAAGAAATTCAAGTTCTGAAGCTGTCCAATGGAAGCAGAAGTCAGAAGCTATGAATTCTCTGAAGGCAGAAGCTTATATGATCGTCTCTACCGAAATAATCAGGGAAGTCTTTTATCAAAGTTCTTCGAGTATTTATTTCAGGGGGAGATTATTTATCTCAGGGGGAGATTGTTAATCTCAGGGGGAGACATATTCATATGCTTATGCTATAGCTGTGTAATTTGTCTTTTGCCGTCTACTCTTTCTGATCGCAAATTCATATCATTTATATATGTTTTTGTCATCATCAAAAAGGGGGAGATTGTTAGAACAAGATTTGTTCTTATCAATTATCTTAGTTTTGATGATAACAATAATATGAATTTTGCTTAAGATAATATGGTACTCTAATCCAATGCAATTTCCCTTTCAGGAAATATATAAAGAGTACGCATAATTCAGCGCTCAGATGATGTGTCTCAAATGGTTCAGCGTGCAACATCAGAACATGGTCTGGCAAGACATCAGAAGATGATCGAAGCAGAATCAGAACATGGGTCTATGGAAGCATCAGAAGAACATGAGATCAGAAGCACTGAAGATCAGAAGATGGTATCACGCTCAGAAGCACTTCAAGGTCAGAAGATCAGAAGATGCTGTGCACCAAGCTGTTTGACTCTGATGATATTCAAACGTCGTATTCACAAACATCAGATCAGAAGGAAGTACACGTGGCAGACTACGCTGACTGACAAAAGGAACGTTAAAGCTACTAAAGGCTACGTCAGTAGACACAGCGTGAACAAGGCTCGAGGTAGTTGACAAAAGCGTATAACATTAAATGCAAAGCTGTACGGAACACGCAAAGCATTAAATGCATTCAACGGTCATCTTCTCAACGCCTATAAATATGAAGTTCTGATGAGAAGCAAGGTTAACGATTCTGCACCAATACAATTCAAATTAACTTGCTGAAACTCTGTTCAAATCAAAAGCTCAGAATCTTCATCTTCATCAAAGCTCACTACATTGCTGTTGTAATATCTTAGTGAGATTAAGCTTAAATTGTAAGAGAAATATCACAGTTGTGATTATCGCTTTTAAGAAGCATTTGTAAACTCTTGAATTGATTACATTAAGTTGTAAGGAACTAGAGTGATCAGTTGATCAGTATACTCTAGGAAGTCTTGGCAGTTGGCTGAGCAGGAAGTCTTGGCAGTTGGCTGAGCAGGAAGTCTTGGCAGTTGGCTGAGCAGAAAGTCTTAGGAGTGAACTAAGCCTAGAGTGATCGTGTTGATCAGTAGACTCTAGAAAAAGTCTTAGGAGTGAACTAAGCAGTTGTTCCTGGAGTGATCAGGTTGTGATCAGAAGACTCTGGAAGACTTAGTTGCGGCTAAGTGGAAAACCATTGTAATCCGTGCGATTAGTGGATTAAATCCTCAGTTGAGGTAAATCATCTCTGCGGGGGTGGACTGGAGTAGCTTCGTTAACAGCGAACCAGGATAAAAATAATTGTGCATTTTATTTTTATTGTCCAAGTTTTAAAGTCACACTTATTCAATCCCCCCCTTTCTAAGTGTTTTTCTATCCTTCAGTTTCGGGCAGGAAACTCCATCATATTTTGCAAAGACAGGAACTTTGAATTTTGGAGGGATAACAACATCCGAGATGAGTCCTAGATCATTGAAATCTAAGCCAGGTATTTTTTGTATCTCCATAGCTTTCATACGGTCTTCCAGCTGTTGGTATTTTTCATTATCCGGTTCGTCCCCAGAATGATCATTTTCTTCATTTGAAGAGAGAGAGGGTTTAGCAGAACCCTGGTTGCTTTGATTGTCTTCTTGTTCATCATCACCGACTGTTTCAGGGATCGGTGGCTTTGTGAACTTTTTGACTGGAATTTTGATCTTTCTTCTCAGGTGACTCACACCTACAGATCCTTTGGGCTTCTTTTTCTTCTTGATTATCAGGGCCTTCAGTTCTTGTTGCCCCTTTGCCAGTTCCAGAATTGCCACTTGAACTTGGGCATTCTGTGCTTCGAGATTCTTGATACTTGCCTCGGATTCCATCTCTTCTGACTGAAATAAACAGCGAGGAGATGAGAAATCCGTCATGAGAACCTGTTATGAAATGTGTATGACTGGATGCCATGTGTATGCAATGCATGAAATGCAAATGTATATGAATGCAATGTATGAAATGTGTATGCAATGCATGAAGTGAAATGTGTGTGCAATGTTTCAAGGATCTTAGAGTTTAGATTTGTTAAAGAAGAAACAAACGTTAGTTAATCAATTTATTTCTTTTTTTTTTTGCTTCTTTTTTTCTTTGCCTCATTTGGGCTTACAAGACAGAAAAATAAATGATCCTTCAGGTCTCCCGTGGACGCTTTCTCTTTGCCCCCAGGAATGTGTTGATCTGTTGTTCTTCTTGAAGCTGTCCGGTGAGCTCCAATATCCTTCTCTCATAGTCCTGACAGTATGATTTGAAGGTGTCTCTTTCCTCTTTGAGTTGAACCCAAGACTTTTGCAACTCTTCTAGGTCAGTTGGCATCTCCGGGTGTAGAATAACTTGAGGTTCATATCCTTCGACCTCTGGTTCAATAGTCACAGGTAGTACAGCGGGATATGGCATAAGGAGTTTCTGAGCATGAGTGCGGACCCATCTGAGGTAGGGTTCCATAGGGATAGAATTCCATTGCCCCAGAGTTTTGCTTTCTATTCTATAGACACTGCCCCATGCATGTATGAACCTTCGTCGGTGTCTATGAGAATCATTCTCGTAATCAAACACAATGCCATGGATAATCATGTCATGAGGACCGTTGCTCCTTGCATATCCGAATTGGCGTAGAGCTAAAGAGGGATTGTAAGTGATGCCTCCTTTGATGCCAAGGAGTGGCACATTAGGGTACTCTCCACAATGATCAATGATAGTAATGTCTCTTTGAAAGAAGTTGTTCCACCGGATATCTGAATGAGACAAAGACATAATCCTGCGAGACCAATGCATTCTTTGTTCATTTCTCAACACTGATCGGGGAAGATGAAATGTAAACCACCTAGCCAGTAGTGGTATACAGCACATGAGGGTTCCTCGTTTCTTCATGGTACGAGTGTGTAGAGAATGTAGAATGTCTCCCAGCAATGTTGGTACCGGGTTACGGATTAGGAAAAGGTTGATGATGTGTACACTTATGAACTGGTCGGGATTTGGGAATAAAACCAACCCATAGATCAAAAGTGCCATAACTTCCTCAAAAGCTGGATAACTTTTGTTTTCTAGCAGTAGTCGAGCCTTTTCCAACAAGAACTTGGCAAGCAAACCCTTAACTCCACTCTTTGTTTCCCAATTGGACTCGATTTCTGATTTCCGCAGATGTAAAGTAGCAGCAATGACTTCAGGTTTTGGAATCCTTTCTAAACCAGAGAAAGGTAATTGATTTCGAACAGGCAATCCCATTAGTTCAGAGAATTCTTCCAAAGTGGGTACCAACTGGTAATCAGGAAAGGTAAAGCAATGATGTTCAGGGTCAAAGAACTGGAACAGGACCCGTATCATGTCTTCTTCAAATTTTGAGGTAACCAAATGGAGTAGGTGACCATGCCTTTCAGTGAATTGAACATTCCTGGGGAATTCTGACACCAAGTCTTTTAGCTCAGATGGTACCGTTGAGATGTTGATTCGGATGTAATCTTTGGTGGCGGGAGCCATTACCTGCAAAAACAAAGGTAAACTCTTTGATCCTTGAAGTGTTTGGTGCAAAAAATGATATGCTTATGATGCAAACATGTGGCACACAAAAACAAATCAAACAATAGCCTAAGGTTTAAAGGCTTGCATGGAGCTGATAGGTGATACCCTCCCCACTGAAGTTGAGTTGGTTAAAACCTGTCCTAGAATTGGATTCGGGTTCTATGATCCTTGGAAGTAACATCTCAATACGGCGCTCGAGCGGCCGATCAAAATATTCCTCGAGGATAACTAACTTCGATCAATTTCAAAGCTAGCCACTTAATAGGCCACAAGTCAAGTTCAACTAAAAAGGTTCTAAGACAAATTAGTGTTTAATGACATTTCGGAAGCCTAATATACTCCTTGATCGTTTTCAAGGGACATCAGTATAAACCAAAGTGTCGCACTAACGATGACTACCAGCTCAACCGTATCGGTACATGCCGTACAGTTTCCTTGGTCTAATGTCATATACTTAAGGTATCTCGAGATTCGGGTTAGAATCTTTCACACAAGCAAAATACCCAAGCAAGCCTTTGAAAAATAAAGTAATCAAGTCAAACAATTGAAAACATCGACCTATTCTCTTAAGGTAACCCCTTTTGAAAACATTTTGTTTTTTGAAAGTATCTCCCCAGCAGAGTCGCCAGTTCTGTGGACCTCCGATTTTTTTTAATACCGGGCCATACCTCTGATCTGTAGAGATACGTGAACTGACTCTTTTTTGTCGCTTAATGCTTTCGCATTTTTGAAAATATCACAGAGTCGCCACCGACCTTTTATTTTATCCAATTAAGGAAAGGTTTATAAAAGAAACAGAAAAAAGACCTTTAAGAAATTCTGGGTAAGGGGGTAGGTTATACAAAGGGAAGGTGTTAGCACCCTTTGTATCCATGGTTATCCATGGGCTCTTAAGTTTGCTTAGCTCACTTGTTTTTCGATCACTTTTCAATTGCTCTGAAATTGCTCATATGTGGTTTCAAATACCTTTGTAATTTGAATTTTGTAATGATCCGTGTGTGGATGTATACAAAATGCTTGTTTATCTTTCGAAAGATGTTTTGAAAAGAACGTTAACTTTGTAATAACCCGTGTTTGGATGTATACAAAGTATTGTCCTTTTTTGAAAGTTTTGTTTTGAAAAACAACAGTGTATGAGAATTTTGTTTGTTTTGATTTGAGCAAGCAAACTAGGAGGTCTACCCTGAGTTGTAAGGTCTTTATCCTTGTTTCCTTTAAAAAACTATCCTTTCACTGGATATAAAAGCAAGGTTCGATTTTGTACTCAAAACATTAGAATTTGACTTTGATTTTGAAAGAATGAAAAAGGATTACCTGAAGAGGTGCAAATGTGATTGTGATTGGATTCAGATATTTATCTTTGAAGTTAGTGATCTAACGGTTCAATTTTATCTTTGACATACACGCAGTTTATATTTGCTGGAAAGTAAAATGCGGAAATGTAAAGTGCGGAAAGTAAATCTACGCTATTACATCGATTTTGCAGGAAATGTAAACTAGCCTATTTACATGAATTTGACATCCTATACATTTATCTAGGAATTTTAAATTGCAAGAAAAATAAAAGGCATGTTTTTGGATTTTTTATGATTGATTTTAATTATAATTAATGCATAATTAATTAAATTAAAATGAAGAAAAAAGATGAAAATAGATTTAAACCTAAAAATAAGTTTAAAAATATGTACAAAATATTTGTCAATTAATTTTAAAACAAAACTAATTTTTTTGGAATTTTTGGAATTGATTTAAGTTAATTAAAACATAATTATGTAAATAATTATACAAATAATTAAAACTTAAAAAAGAAAATTATTCAAAATATGTACAAAATTAGTTTATAATATATAAACAATATTTATCACAAAGAACAATTTTTTTTTATGATTTTTTGATTGGTTAGAATAATTAAAAAGCAAATATATAAATATATACTAATTAATTATGCAAAATATTGAAATTTTGAAGAAAATAAAAATATTTTTATTTCAGAAAATAATATATTATTTTAGAAGTCTAAAAATATTTTTTGTGTATTTTTTGGATTTTTAAAACTATTTTTAATTAAAAAAACAAAGAAATTAAATAAAAATAGAAAATAAAATAGAAATAAAGGATACTGATCCTGTGTGGTTGGATTGAGAGTCCATGATAAGGATGGTTTGATCTGGCACGTTGGATTATTCATTAAATGAGATCAGGTGGTCCAGATGGTGAGGCACGTGGTAAAAGCTACACCTGCAAAGCACAGAATCAGAGGACAATTTAAAAAAAACGCGCGCGTCTGAACCAATGAGGTGGGGACACCTCATCATCTTCAACCTCTCGCCAGGGCCTTTTACAGCGTTTTTATGAAAAAAGCGCTATAGTAAGTGAACCTCAAACCTGCAAAATAGCGAATAGGGGTAAACATGCAAAGATTTTTGGCGCGATGGTTCCATTCGTTTCGTTTTGTTCATGCGAATCTAATGGTGCTAATCAGAACTTCTAATTTTGCCTAATTTGGAAAGCCCTAAATTTGAAGCTATGAACCCTAAAATGGTAGTTTCGTTTATACGTGTCCAAACTTCAATTAAGTTTCCAGAAATGATCTACACCTCAAACCAAACTCAATAGTATGTCTACATCTTGTTAAACATGTGTGAATAACCAGATACGAATTGATTTTAGTTTGAACAAATTTTGACCTGTGTAGCTCGATTCAGTGAGCTTCAAGGCTTGTAATTGATTGAGATAGTTTCAGTGATGTTTAAGGAAGGTATATGAATGCTTAGTTTGTATTGAAATGGACTGAAATTACAAATTCGAATTTGAGTTTTTCTTTGATTTTTTTGAAGTGATTACAAGTGTTATATGCTATGCTATGCTTCTGGTCTTGCCTCCTCTTGCTTGCTGAACTATGATAGCTTATTTATAAGCTATGTGTGCTTAGAATTGAAGCTAACTTGCAGCTAGTTGCCTTTGTTGAAACTTTGGTTTTTAAATATTAAAAACCTTGAATTTTTGACCAAGTCTTGACTCCATTCAATGCTCTTGCCTTGTGCACCAATCCTCTGCAGAAAATTGAAGGTTCTTTGATGAGTCATGCTTGAATTGTAAGCTACCATTTATCCATGCATTTTCCTTTTAATTTTAATCTTAAAGTAAGATAAAATCATGCAAAAATGGATAAAAAAAAGGCATGGGCTTAGTCTTGGTCGTGGGAGGCCCATAGTAACATGGAAATGATGTTTGAATGCTGAAAACTTGGCCCCTTTTGGAAAAAATGCAATTTTGAACAATGTTGGTTTCATGCATTTTCCCAAAATTTAGCCAACTTTAACAAGGTGTAAATCCCTCAATTTTTGTCATATGAAGGAGATCTTGCACTTTTTGGAAACCTCAAAGAGTCCTCTAACCAATGTCTTTGGTCTCATGTCAAAATGATTTTTGAAGCTCCTTGTGTGTCCTTTTGAAAAAAGTGTCTTTTTGTTGACTTTGAAAATGACCTGTAATGTCTTTGGTCATATTTTTCAAATGGTGAATCCAATGACCATGGGATCAATGGCATTTGAAAGATAATTGAATTTCCTTCAAAACAAGCTTTGGTTTGAATTTTTTGGATGAAGGATGAGAGAGTTATGATCAGTCAAAGTTGAGTTGACTTTTCAGGCAAAAACCCTAATTTTGAATCTTAGGGTTTTGTTGATTTTTGATCTTTCCTTGATGAATTATGATCATCCAATGATCAAATGATGAATCCTTTGACAAAATATGGACTTTCACAAAAAATTTCATTTTTGACTGTCTGTTGACTTTTTTGGTCAAACGGGTCGTCTGTTGACTGTTTGAGCTGCTGACGGTGCGTCTGAGTGAATTGAAGTTTGAAAATTTGTATGATGGTACTTTGAGATATATGGATGTGTATGAAATCCATTTGAGCTCTCAAAAACTTGTTGCTCCTGTAAAAACAAGAAAAACCCTGATTAGGGACTGTTTGTGTAGGAGACAGTTAAGCGTACCTGATTTTTGTGCAGTGTTGAGTCTCTGCTAATCGCGTGATATTCAGAGGACTTCTAGCACAAAAGATCTTGGAATTTTGAATTGTGAAAGATTGATTTGATTGATGGTACAAAACACTGAGAATTGTACTGCCAGCAGTTCGGCTGTCAACTGACTGTTCAGGTATTGATGCAGCAGTTAGAGCGAAAAATCAACAGTCAAAGTTAATTTTCTTTTTTTGTTGTTTTTTTTGTTTTTGTTTTATGTGAAAAATGAAAGTTTATTTACATGACTTGTTAGAAAAACACAGACATAATAAATAACTAATATTTACGGTATGCGGGCAAAATTACCGATAATAACCCTGAAAATCATTTAATGCACAGAAATAGGAATATTTGACTGGCAGAAAACACACAAAATATTATCTTAGTAATTAAGCAATATTATGACAAATAGTACAACATTTAATACTGACAGTACAAATATCACATACTATATTGAACAGTACGACGAATAAACGGTACATTTAAGAAATAAGAAATACGGCAAATTTTAAGAATGACGATTGATAACCCATGCTATGAACAATAACATGTAGATGATTGGGAGCATAACCATTGCAGGTCCACACTCCTCAGGACTATGCAGGCAGAAGAAAGTCATGATCACCGTAGCAATGGTGATGACTGTAAGAAACAGTGTCTCTATCCACTTTGCCATTCTTGTCAGGGAAGAAGAGAAAATAGATATGAGATAGGAATTTGAAAGATGAGTTGGAATTTGATGTGAGATTTTATGAAAGAAAATGAGAGGTATTTATAGAATGGAAAGAAGGAAAGAGACGTTGGGGAATGATGTGATTCCGTACAAAAGGAAAATTTGAGTGGAAGTAAGATTTGAAAGAAAGTGTATGATAGTGTTGGAAAAAGGAGAGATTCGATTTTTGAAAAAGAGATTTGAAAAGATTTTTGCAAATAATGGAATATAGTACAAAAATTAGTGGGAAACAAAAGATAATAATAATCTACTTGTTACCAGTACAGTCTGAGTTTCCTGATTCTGCGCCTGCAAAAAGATTTAACTCTGTGCCAATTGTGTCAGTACTATTTATCTGTAAATAAATAAATAGCATGTGTGAAGTAATAAACAGTATTTGGCGTTTGCGTAAGAATAAATTCAACTGCAAGCCAAATTACTGTATAAGAAAAATTCTAAAAACTAAGTGTTTCATATGTTAGGATATTTGTTGAAATAAAAATCCATGATTATATGAGACCCTTAATTTTCAGATTGGAGTTTTCTTGAAAAATATGTGGGCAAATTTTGGGGTATAACAACCGATCTTGCAACTCAGAGAAACCGAAGTCTCTGAAGACAGTGACGATGATGAACAAGATGATGATGCTAGTGCCAAAACTGAGGCGAAAAGTAACCACGATTCTGCCAAGCCCTTGGAGGAAGAAGAGGACTACTACCATGAGGATGAACATCCTGATGTCAAATACAAGTTGCTAGAAGAACATATGAAAGCCATGGAAATTCATAAGGTACCTGGGCTAGACTTTAAAGATCTAGGACTCATCTCTGGAGTTGTTATCCATCCCAAGTTCAAGACTCCCACCTTTGCCAAGTATGATGGAGTTTCCTGTCCCAAGCTGCATTTGAAATCATATGTGAGGAAGATTCAACCTCATACTGCTGATAAAAAGCTTTGGATCCACTTCCAAGAGAGTTTGTCTGGAACTCAACTTGAATGGTACTATCAACTGGAGGGTACCAATATCCGCACTTGGGAAGACTTGGTGGTTGCTTTCTACACGCAATACCAATACAACGCTGATCTTGCGCCAACTCGTACACAATTACAAAGCATGTCCATGGGACCTAATGAAAGCTTCAAAGGATATGCTCAGAAATGGAGGGACTTGGCTGGAAAGGTGCAACCTCCTTTAGCTGACAGAGAGTTGGTCGAATTGTTTATGAGTACACTGACTGGTCCTTTCTATAGTCATTTGCTGGGAAGTTCTTCATCTGGTTTCACCGAACTCATACTTGTTGCACCCCAAAATTTGCCCACTTATTTATACTCAATTGGCTTTCATATCATATTCATACGCATACCTCATGTAGGTCATTCACACAATACTTGCATGCATATCATTGTTAATGTTCAAGAAATTTGATAGGAAAGGAGCCTATGTTGAAGGAAATTCTGGGTTAAAAGAAAAAGATCTCAAGTTTTCATTGGATTGCAATATCTCCACCCAGTTCCCACTGAAATTAGGGCCTCACAGTCATCCAGTTCAAGGCTTTGATTTGAAGATACGAGCTTGGAAGTCATTCGGTTTCCAAAATTGTTTTTTTACCAAAGTCAATTCAATTGACTTTTTGATCGATACTTGCGCGCAAGAATTGGGATAAGTTTTGAGGTGTCGTGGGGCCTATCATGGGCTATTCAATTGGTTTCATTGGTTGTTTAGTGGTTGAGGTCAAAACTGAGTGTAATTGGGCAAGAAATTCACCGCGGGCGTAAAGTCAACCATTGACTCTTCAAGAATCGGGTCAAAATTGGTGTTGCCACATACAACTTCGATATTCGATGAAAATTGATTGAGATTCACCATAATAGATAAGAAAAAAGATCAATAATGAAGGTGTGTCCAAAGATGACTTTCATAATACTCAAGGTTTATTTTAAAATGAGTTCAACACCAAAATTCCTTGTTTTCTTGACATTGGTATTAAAGTTGGATTAAAAGATGCATCATGAAGATTTTGTCTTGACATGAAGGGTACTACATAAGTATTTGTTCCATGAAGAATAGTGGTATGCATATTTTTTTTCTAGGCAGCAAAGAAACAAAAAGTGGCATGTCATGCGCATGATCTCATGCATATTGCCCAAGAAGTATAAGCAAAAACTCATCACCATGCAAATTTAAAAGCACTTACTACAAAAGCCATGCAAATAAAGGAATAATTCCCAAGAATTTTAATTGGAGAAAAATCTGCTACAAAATAGGCTACACACTTGTTACCATTCGGAGGACACAACAACATCATCCTCTCTCTAGCGGACCCAACTTTTCTCTTGACTCTCATATGCTTCACAATAATCTTCTCTCCCCATAAAGATGGAGGCTCACACTTTCTCTTAGACACGCTTCATTACTTCTAATCATCTCCTCACTCTATCTTCTCTCTCGCCCATCTTCATCTAACAACCATAAGAAACCTCTCATAACCACCACCATAACTGAATGTAACAAACTATTCAACCATGATAACCTCCATCTTCAAGCTTCCACAACCAAACTCTATGGCCACAAGAACATCCAAGATCTTCCATTGATCTTCATCATCAATCACCTAAAGAGTATCTCACCACCATTGCAGCAGCAGCACCACCATTATCAGGGCCACATTCTCTTCATCCTGAAGCAAAGCTTAGTTCCCCCAACAATGCAAGAACTTTGAGTTTATCTCTCAAAGTTTGAAGCCAAGTGAGTCCGAGATTATCACCACTATCTTCAAGGCTCAAAACGTTGGATCATTGTTCATGGATTTCTTGGCATAGCTTCGGATCCAAGACTCTACAGGTTAGGTCTGTAAACTTCTCAGCATGCTAGTCTCATATGATAGGTAGTGAAGAATATGTGTTGCGTTCTTGTGTATTTCTTCGTGCTCTTCATGAATAGATCCGGTTTGCTCGAAATAATGGATGTCTGAATGTATGAATCACTTGTTTGTTCCATGTGAAAGAGTAGGATCACGCTGGTATGTTTAGTTTAGATTTTAATGGAGGAGGTTCAAGTTAGAGTTTTGAAAATGTTTTCAGTTTAAGGATTAAAAGAAGAATCAACGAAAATTAATTATGGATTCGCATTCAGCGTGAGATTTGGAGTAGAAAGGTGCCATCTTTTTATGTTTCTGGAAAATTTCGTTTGTCTCCGCCGTGAGGGAGGCCGAGGGAGACGACCGGAGAAAGCATCTCCGGCGTCTGAAGGTCCATAATATTCCCCTCCATCCGCGCTTACGTGGCGCGTTATAATTGGTTTTGTTCCCATCTTATTTCCATTTTTGTTTGATTCACATGATTGAGAAACCAGGTGTTGGCGTGTGATTAGTCACTGTTAGTTTGTCATTTAGTTACTTAAAAAATAGTGCACCGATTGATTAATGTATATGTCACATTTTATTCTTTTACCACACATGAAAAGCATAGGTTAGTATGATGCATATTGATTACTTTTGAATAAAGGCTAACCACATAGTGAAATAAAAAGATGAGGGACCAAGGTTGGTAATTGGGCTTAGCTGTTTCGTTCTACACCCCCAGGTTTTGAAGCCCAAGTGTGACAACATTAGAAATTAGTTCATCTCTACTTTACTAACACACCCCCTGGCTGACAGATTTTGAAAAATGTTTAGAAATTGTTTCTTCTCTAATTTTTGACTTGTAATTCGAATTCTATTGAGATAAAAAATGTGAAAAAATATATTTTAGATAGTTTTATGTGTGTAAATAATTGTAGTATTTTTTATAGATTTTCAGAAATTAGTTTTCTATTTTTAATAAATCATTTGCTTTGGTATGTTCATGTTTCTTTTGTTTTTGATAGATTTTGCAAATTAATTTCGTTTAGTACCTTAGGATAAGAATTTAATCACCAATTTTTGAATGGCCACTGTAGACTAATCCATGATATTGTGCGTAAAAAATGAATTCCTAATTCTTTGTTTTGATTGGTATTTGGTTAGTTTCGTTTAACTCGATTAACATGCGTTTCTAATAGATAATTGTGACGTTTGTGCCCTCAAATTGAAATGCATTCATGCAATAATGTTGGTTCCTTTTTGTACATATAATTAGGGATGTTTAGAGGTCCTAGGACTGGAATTAGATTTTTTAAGTCATGTTTTCTTATTTTACTTGATTTTTTCTTTCTCGCATGTAAATAACTTGCTTTCGGCTAACGATTGTACCATAACTTGTCCAAATGACCTATAATTTTGTATGAGACTTCTTGACTTGATTCCATGGTTGTTTAGACACCTATTAGAGGTCATTAGCTACTGACTTTAAGCTTTGTTCATGTTTTCATTTGCTTTTTGTTTCGATTAATTGATGTTAGTTCGCTAATTGTTAAGTAACGATTCAAGCGATACTTTGGTAACTTCTTGTGAATATTTTCGTGTGTTGCCATGATGCTTTTGTGTTTGATTTAGGACACTTAATTCCTTGGTTTGCTACTGCCCTAGGGCTTTCTTCCCTCATTCTTATGCTTTGCCTCTTCTTATACACTTTGATTGTTGTTAGTTTAAGAGGCGACGATTGTTTGTTCTTCCTCCACCTTTTGTGGATTGTTTTCTCTTGGGATTCATTGTGTGTAGTCTCTCTTAGGAGTAGACTTGGTTAGAGACTTCATTAAGTCACCTACCTTGCTTGTTGCTTTTGCTTATCTCTTACTATATGCTTACCATGTTCCCTTAGGGCGGTGACTTCAATCTTCATTAAGATTAGTCACATAGAACAACTTAGGTTGTAGTCTATGCATGATAACATAGGTAATGATACCTTATCCTTGACCTTAGGGCCATTTATATGTTAGTATTAGGTTAGAAATGTATGTTCCCCTTTTGCATAACAAACAAAATCAATAAAACACCATAAAACATTAATAAAGGTTGAAAAGTTAATAAAAAGGAATGGAAGCTCTTGTCCCTCTTGTTTAAGGGGATCACTTGAGTGGATATTCCTAAACTTAAAAAACACAAACCAAGAGTCGATTGAGTCTTCCTTGATTAAGGTTTACTCGAAACGCTCGACATACTTTTCTCTTTTGCCTTTAAGAGCATGTTACTTCCACTCCAATCCCAGCGTGAGTCTCCAAAGATCGAGCGGCGGAGTGTGCTGTAACTGTTCACTAAAAAACACCAACAAATCCTAAAAAACATAGAAAATCTTGAGCAGAACTACGGCGCTCTGATTCTTCTTAAGAGGATACGTAGGCATAGAGGCAACTCTAGCGAGCACAATAATTATTAAAAAACTCTAAGTTTAATCATGCATTGCATTAGTAATAGATACACCCTTTAGATAGAAACAAACATAGGTGGATACCATCGAGTACGATGGGCGTGAGGGGTGCTAGCACCTTCCCCTTGCGTAACCGACTCCCGTGCCCTGTTCTCTAGTCGAAAGACCTTGTTCTTGTTCTGAGTTAGGTTTCCTGGTATTCCTTTCCCGCGATGGGATTAATATATTAGTGGCGACTCTGATTCATTTTTCGCGGTAGCGACAGTTGGCGACTCTGTTGGGGACGTGATAGACCTGTGCTGGTCCATTCCTAGCGAGTCGATCCTAGCCTTTGTTTGTTTCTTTGATTGGGTGTTTATTTATTTGTTTACATGTTTACCTTTTGTATATATGTTTGCATATCATGTCTATTTCCTATTTGCATATCATGCATCTGGACTATATTATGGGTTCCCGTGGGGGCCACATATTTTCCTGATTTGTTTTGCAGGTGGGGTGTTTGTGTGAGGTAAAAGGCCCACTACCCAGGCCAGTGATACTTAGGATTAGTGTGGATGCCCATGTCAACTCCCGTAGCGTTTGATACGATCGAGCTTGACATGGGGTACCACGACCAGGTGAGGTTCTTTCATGGAACATTGTGTCTGGCACGTTTGTGCCTCAAACACATTGTACCCCATGGGAATCGTTAACCCTGGTGACCATTAGGGACCACCTGTCCGTGTCTAGACTTCATACCCGTGAGATTGGGGTGGGACAGGATACTAGCCTTCATCATACCCGAATTTCTATATTGCAATCTGAAGCCGGAATTTTGAACCTGCATCATTCAGAAAGATCAGTATAATTCAGATATCCAGATTTGCGAGACGTTCAGTCTCACCACTTTGCATTGCATAACATCATTCCTTCATCCACTTCATTTGTGGGGGATCCTAAAGTCGGTTTCTAAAAAAAAAAGAAAATAAAGAGGAAACGAAAAAAGTAGAAAAACAGAAAAGATGAAAAAAAAAGAGAGGAAAAGATACTATATGCAAAAAAAAGGAGAATAAAAGAGAAACAAAAGTTTGAAAAGGCTTTAGGATTCCTTATAAATGAAACACGCATTCATAATATCATGCATTTCATAATTCTCTCAGAAGCTTATGGGGGCCCTTTCTTATCAGATTTTGACTTCAACAACAAAATTGACTTCTCACCGCTGTGCTCGAAAGTTAATGATGGAACAACTCCGTAAGGACTTGAAAAAGATGAGGATAGAAATGGGGATTAACCTGAGTCAGTGTATGGAGGCTATTCAATCCCTTGCTTTTAGACACGAAGAGTTGAGACATGTTCTTCAGAGGCCAGATGCAGATGTTAATCTTAACACAAGAGAAGGTCTTGTGGATCAGAACGTCAGAAATACTATTGAGATTCCAATTCCCTTTAAGGAGACTTTGCATCATGAGAATAGTTCAAAACTTGAAGCCTTCAGGTTCCCAATTGACGAGTTTGACAAAAGATTCCACCTCCTGGATGAAAGGTTGAAAGCCATGGAAGGTCGTGACTCTGTTGATTTAGACGCTGTTGGTTTGTGCCTAGTGCCTGGTATTAAGATCCCTGCTAAGTTCAAAGTCCCCACCTTCGAGAAGTACAAGGGTACCACATGTCCGATAGCTCATGTCAAGGCATTTTGCAACAAAATGGCTCCTTATGCTGAGAATGACAAGTTGTTAATGCATTTCTTTCAGGATAGCCTCAGTGACACATCTCTTGAGTGGTATAATCAATTCGAAAGAACCGATGTCCAAAATTGGAAAGCATTAGCAGAAGCCTTTGTCAAGCGTTACAAGCATAATAGTAACATGGCTCCGACTAGAATGCAACTCCAAGCTTTGACTCAGAAGACTGACAAATCGTTTAGAGAATATGCCCGAAGATGGAGAGAATTAGCTGCTAGAGTTCAACCTCCACTCTTAGAGAAAGAGCTCATGGATACGTTTAAGGATGTGATCGAAAGTCCGTACTATCAATGTTTGGCTGCATGTAAAGCCTCTGATTTTGCAGAACTAGTTCGTGTCGGAGAACGAATGGAGCATGGTATTAAGAATGGTAATGTCCAAGTTGTTAATACTCCTTCCGAATTCCCTAAGAAAATGGATGAAGAAACCCATGCAGTTTCCGAGTACGAAGAGGAATCTCCTGATTATCCTCCTGATCATATCTCTTGTCATGAAATTGCTTCTGTTCAGAATGACCCACAAATTTGTGCTACAACTCTCAGTCAGCCTCCCACTCAGTTTGTTCAACGGAAGCTTATCCCATATGATCAATCAGTTCAATATGTGCCACAAAGACGGAGTTATCAACAGAATCGTCACCCACAAGGCAAACAGAGACACAAAAGGCCTAAGAGAGTGTATGATCCCATTCCTATGACTCGTGATAAGTTGTTCTCTCAATTGATCAATCTTTCCTTGGTAGAACCAAAGCAGGTGAAGCCTGTTTCTTTCCCGTATCCTGAGGGATTTGACCCTAATGTTAGTTGTGGCTACCATGCTGGGGCACCTGGTCATTCGATTGACGACTGTCAGCCATTCAAAGACAAGGTTCAAGACCTGATTGATTCCAAGGCTATCACTTTCACACCTGAGGGCCAAAATTGAAGTTCTCCTTTGACTCAGTGGATCTTCTGAAGCAATAAGTCCATACGGAGTCAAGTCTCCTCAACAATGGCATTCATTTAGTTCTTTACTGCATTTTCATTTGTAGTCTTTCTTTGTTTGTTTAAGCATTGCTAGCATGTAAAAATTTGTTAATTTCTGAATAAAAATCATGATACATTGTTTATGTTTGTCTTGAAATAATCCATTCGTTTTCACTAAAAAAAAAGTTTTTGGCATTACGATACCAACTTTATTAATCTCTTTCTTAGGCAACGAGCGGAGGGAGGATGATGATAAAAAATGCAAAATCCCTAACTGTGTGTTTTTGAATAAAACCCTGCTAAGGATGTACAGACATTGTTTCAAATCCCCAAACACCGGAGATATAAGGGAGATAGACCCTCGTTAACCCCTTTGAGCCTTGAAGGAGGAGTTTCTTTTTTATAAAAAAAACCTTTATCTTAACCCTGGGGCAGGGTAGTGTTCATTTAACTTGATCAAGTTTTCAAAACTCACAAATGATATGCATTTAAGGGTACAACAATGGTTATCCTTCAAAAGGTTGAGGAAATTCAAAACCGTGATGGTTATCCTTCACCTACCAAGAGGACAAAAGATGACAATACCACAATGGTAATCCTTCATCAATAATGGAATGAGGCAGTCGCAATCACTTCCAACGAATCAAAGACTATGCGAGGTCACACGACTTGTTCAAAAAAAAAAGGAGCAAAAAAAAAATGAAAAAAAAATGATGAAAAAAAAGGATGAAAGAAAAGAATATAGCAATAAAAAGAAAAAATGATGGTGAAAATAAAGCAAGAAAGAAGTCGTGTGATAATGAATCAAAAGAATAAAAGGTGAGCGACTGCCACGTCCAAAATAAATAACCTCATTGATTCCTCAACCATTTCAAAATTCCTTGTGAGGGATGAGCACTCATGTCGGGTTAATTGAACTTAGGACTGGAGAACATCACGAAGGGGGTGGGCACCAAATAATTTTGAGCCTAAAAATCCTTTGTTTCTGAAAACCATGAACCAGGCCAAGTTACAACCTTAAAAGTCCTAATTGAAGTAGGGTTTATTTTGAAAACGCACTCCGAAAAGATAGTGTTTAGCTGAATCCCAATGAAGCGTAACACATATTTATGTTGGTATCGTATGCTCGCCTTATCTTTCATTCATAAGAGGTGGCCACTTCATTTAAAAAAAAAAGTTCTTAAACTTCAAGACTAGCATAGGCTTTGCATTAGAATTATCATTCTTAGAATTAACATTCTTTTGCATACAAAGCATTTGCTTAAACATCAAGGAAATTTCCATGATGAGAATCCATGAGGAGCTTGATCATGTCAAAGTAAAAGAGACTTGAGAACTCCGTAGAGCAAGAAGCTAATCATTTCAGAGGCGTGATGTCAAGGGGCATGTTGCCTGAAGACTTCATTGAGCATAGACAGTTGGTACTTCCGTTGATTGGTTACCCTGAGGAGAAAAGTTTGAATACTCTGCTGAGCCTGAACAGTTTGATATCCAAGTGATTGACTATCCTGAAAGAGGAAATCCGAAAGCTCCATTGAACATGATAAATTTGCTTTCACAGTTTGTTTGACTTTAAAGGGAGTAAATGTGCGGATTCTAGAAAGCGGTACATAATCCGGGGCAATCAAATCGAGGTGTGATCTATCAAATCCACTTAATCTGGGGCAATCCAGTCGAGGAATGTCTCTCAAAATTCAGTCAACTTGGGGCACAATCTTTAAGGAACCGTCATTCACTTGTAAAGTGCAGTTGACCATCACAAAGTTGAGAAGTATCATAATGCTCTTCCCCAGCAGGGTTCCATTCCTCAAGCATAGGAGTTTGTTTCTCCTAGAAAAATCACTCCCCGAGTATAGGAGTTTATTTCTCCTGAGAGTTTGTCCCATTCCCCGATCATAGGAGTTTATTTTTCCTCGAAGTTGTTCTAATCAACCCAGAAAGGGTTCCTTATTCGGATTTCTAATCCCCACCATGGTGAATTGAGGGAATCTCCTCAAGCTGAAAATTCCCCAAGCAATGGCGCACGGTGAGAAGTCATAAGTATTCTTCAAGTCAAACAAGAATTATGTCTTGCAAGTTAAAGTCCAATGTCTATTGGCTCCCCCACAGAGTTCTTAACACTAAAGGGATTCTCCATGGTGTTTACCTCTCCCGAGGTCAGAGACGAAGTTCGATCGACAAGTCAGCGGAATATCTTTAAAGGGCCCTCGTTATCTCTACATATAGTAATCATTGCATTCACATTGCATCTATAAAAATGCGTAGCATTTCCATGAATATGGAGCATTACGCCATTGAAAAATTCAAACATGCATCAATGCATAAGCCGGTTTGTGCGTGCTCCAAAAGCACAAGGTAATATATTCCCAAAAGAAGTCTCACATTCTCTCTTCAGGGTGGATTAAATACTATGTCTTTCTCCGTCAAGATCGTTGTCTCAATGGTTATTTCCCGTTTGTCAAGTTCAATCGTTTGGATGATCCATACTTGGTGTGTGGCAATTCGAATGATTGTCACTCTGGTAGAGTTACACCCCGCCTTTCGGACTGTGGGATCCAAGTAGTTCTTATGCTTCGCGAGCATCAATGGTTCCTTGCAAACCCAGTGTTTAATAACATCCCCAATAGAGTCTAACCACTTCGGTCAAGTCCAATGATTATTGGCATCCCTTTCAAGTCCCATGATTATGGGCATCCTTCGATCAGGTCTAGTGTTAATTAGTCCTTCCCGTTCAAGTCCGGTGGTTATCGGCACACCCCTTCAGATCCAGTGAGTTTTCCAACCCTCGTGTTGCGAATCCTTTGCTTTCCAACCCTCGAGTTGTGAATCCTTTGCTTTCCGACCTTCGAGTCGTTAGTTTTCCAACCCCCGAGTTGCGAATCCTTTGCTCTCCGACCTTCGAGTCGTTAGTTTTCTAACCCTCGTGTTGTCAATCCTTTGCTTTCCGACCCTCGAGTCGTCAGTTTTTCAACCCTCGTGTTGAGAATCCTTTGCTTTTCGACCCTCGAGTCGTCAGTTTTCCAACCCTCGTGTTGTGAATCCTTTGCTTTACGACCCTCGAGTCGTCAGTTTTTCAACCCTCGTGTTGAGATTCCATTGCTTTTTGACCCTCGAGTCGTCAGTTTTCCAACCCTCGTGTTGTGAATCCTTTGCTCTTTGACCCTCGAGTCGTTAGTTTTTCAACCCTCGTGTTGAGAACCCTTTGCTTTTCGACCTTCGAGTCGTCAGTTTTCCAACCCTCGTGTTGTGAATCATTTGCTTTTCGACCCTCGAGTCGTCAATTTTCCAACCCTCGTGTTGTGAATCATTTGCTTTTCGACCCTCGAGTCGTCAGTTTTTCAACCCTCGTGTTGAGAATCCTTTGCTTTCCGACCCTCGAGTCGTCAGTTTTTCAACCCTCGTGTTGTGAATCCCGACCGTCGAGCCGTTAGTTCCCGACTTACGAGTCATAAGTGTCCCAACCCTCGAGTTGTGGAAGTTTGTCATATACTCCCCAAAAAGTGTCATGGCAAACCAATCTCTTGCACTTGCCTATTGCAAATAGGCATCAGAAATTCTTCCTTCTTTTAAGGAAATCCTACGGGAATATCATACTGTTACCTGCCGAAGCTTATTGAGTGGAGGCATTCAAAAAAAAGAAAAATGGCATCCATTTGTTACTCAGAGTGAAAATTTTCTGGTACTTTAGTATTTAATCTTCTTCTACCTCGAATGTTCGAAAGGCTAACGCCAATCTCACCTTCAGGCTTAAGATGATTAAATAGGGGCAGCTGTTGCACCCCAAAATTTGCCCACTTATTTATACTCAATTGGCTTTCATATCATATTCATACGCATACCTCATGTAGGTCATTCACACAATACTTGCATGCATATCATTGTTAATGTTCAAGAAAATTGATAGGAAAGGAGCCTATGTTGAAGGAAATTCTGGGTTAAAAGAAAAAGATCTCAAGTTTTCATTGGATTGCAATATCTCCACCCAGTTCTCACTGAAATTAGGGCCTCACAATCATCTAGTTCAAGGCTTTGATTTGAAGATACGAGCTTGGAAGTCATTCGGTTTCCAAAATTGTTTTTTTACCAAAGTCAACTCAATTGACTTTTTGATCGATACTTGCGCGCAAGAATTGGGATAAGTTTTGAGGTGTCGTGGGGCCTATCATGGGCTATTCAATTGGTTTCATTGGTTGTTTAGTGGTTGAGGTCAAAACTGAGTGTAATTGGGCAAGAAATTCACCGCGGGCGTAAAGTCAACCATTGACTCTTCAAGAATCGGGTCAAAATTGGTGTTGCCACATACAAGTTCGATATTTGATGAAAATTGATTGAGATTCGCCATAATAGATAAGAAAAAAGATCAATAATGAAGGTGTGTCCAAAGATGACTTTCATAATACTCAAGGTCTATTTTAAAATGAGTTCAACACCAAAATTCCTTGTTTTCTTGACATTGGTATTAAAGTTGGATTAAAAGATGCATCATGAAGATTTTGTCTTGACATGAAGGGTACTACATAAGTATTTGTTCCATGAAGAATAGTGGTATGCATATTTTTTTCTAGGCAGCAAAGAAACAAAAAGTGGCATGTCATGCGCATGATCTCATGCATATTGCCCAAGAAGTATAAGCAAAAACTCATCACCATGCAAATTTAAAAGCACTTACTACAAAAGCCATGCAAATAAAGGAATAATTCCCAAGGATTTTTATTGGAGAAAAAGCTGCTACAAAATAGGCTACACACTTGTAACCATTCTGAGGACACAACAACATCATCCTCTCTCTAGCGGACCCAACTTTTCTCCTGACTCTCATATGCTTCACAATAATCTTCTCTCCCCATAAAGATGGAGGCTCACACTTTCTCTTAGACACGCTTCATTACTTCTAATCCTCTCCTCACTCTATCTTCTCTCTCGCCCATCTTCATCTAACAACCATAAGAAACCTCTCATAACCACCACCATAACTGAATGTAACAAACTATTCAACCATGATAACCTCCATCTTCAAGCTTCCACAACCAAACTCTATGGCCACAAGAACATCCAAGATCTTCCATTGATCTTCATCATCAATCACCTCAAGAGTATCTCACCACCATTGCAGCAGCAGCACCACCATTATCAGGTCCACATTCTCTTCATCCTGAAGCAAAGCTTAGTTCCCCTAACAATGCAAGAACTTTGAGTTTATCTCTCAAAGTTTGAAGCCAAGTGAGTCCGAGATTATCACCACTATCTTCAAGGCTCAAAACGTTGGATCATTGTTCATGGATTTCTTGGCATAGCTTCGGATCCAAGACTCTACAGGTTAGCTCTGTAAACTTCTCAGCATGCTAGTCTCATATGATAGGTAGTGAAGAATATGTGTTGCGTTCTTGTGTATTTCTTCGTGCTCTTCATGAATAGATCCGGTTTGCTCGAAATAATGGATGTCTGAATGTATGAATCACTTGTTTGTTCTATGTGAAAGAGTAGGATCACGCGGGTATGTTTAGTTTAGATTTTAATGGAGGAGGTTCAAGTTAGGGTTTTGAAAATGTTTTCAGTTTAAGGATTAAAAGAAGAATCAACGAAAATTAATTACGGATTCGCATTCAGCGTGAGATTTGGAGTAGAAAGGTGCCATCTTTTTATGTTTCTGGAAAATTTCGTTTGTCTCCGCCGTGAGGGAGGCCGAGGGAGACGACCGGAGAAAGCATCTCCGGCGTCTGAAGGTCCATAATATTCCCCTCCATCGGCGCTTACGTGGCGCGTTATAATTGGTTCTGTTCCCATCTTATTTCCATTTTTGTTTGATTCACATGATTGAGAAACCAGGTGTTGGCGTGTGATTAGTCACTGTTAGTTTGTCATTTAGTTACTTAAAAAATAGTGCACCGATTGATTAATGTATATGTCACATTTTATTCTTTTACCACACATGAAAAGCATAGGTTAGTATGATGCATATTGATTACTTTTGAATAAAGGCTAACCACATAGTGAAATAAAAAGATGAGGGACCAAGGTTGGTAATTGGGCTTAGCTGTTTCGTTCTACACCCCCAGGTTTTGAAGCCCAAGCGTGACAACATTAGAAATTAGTTCATCTCTGCTTTACTAACACACCCCCTGGCTGACAGATTTTGAAAAATGTTTAGAAATTGTTTCTTCTCTAATTTTTGACTTGTAATTCGAATTCTATTGAGATAAAAAATGTGCAAAAATATATTTTAGATATTTTTATGTGTGTAAATAATTGTAGTATTTTTTATAGATTTTCAGAAATTAGTTTGCTATTTTTAATAAATCATTTGCTTTGGTATGTTCATGTTTCTTTTGTTTTTGATAGATTTTGCAAATTAATTTCGTTTAGTACCTTAGGATCAGAATTTAATCACCAATTATTGTATGGCCACTGTAGACTAATCCATGATATTGTGTGTAAAAAATGAATTCCTAATTCTTTGTTTTGATTGGTATTTGGTTAGTTTCGTTTAACTCGATTAACATGCGTTTCTAATAGATAATTGTGACGTTTGTGCCCTCAAATTGAAATGCATTCATGCAATAATGTTGGTTCCTTTTTGTATATATAATTAGGGATGTTTAGAGGTCCTAGGACCTGGAATTATATTTTTTAAGTCATGTTTTCTTATTTTACTTGATTTTTTCTTTCTCGCATGTAAATAACTTGCTTTCGGCTAACGATTGTACCATAACTTGTCCAAATGACCTATAATTTTGTATCAGACTTCTTGACTTGATTACATGGTTGTTTAGACACCTATTAGAGGTCATTAGCTACTGACTTTAAGCTTTGTTCATGTTTTCATTTGCTTTTTGTTTCGATTAATTGATGTTAGTTCGCTAATTGTTAAGTAACGATTCAAGCGATACTTTGGTAACTTCTTGTGAATATTTTCGTGTGTTGCCATGATGCTTTTGTGTTTGATTTAGGAAACTTAATTCCTTGCTTTGCTACTGCCCTAGGGCTTTCTTCCCTCATTCTTATGCTTTTCCTCTTCTTATACACTTTGATTGTTGTTAGTTTAAGAGGCGACGATTGTTTGTTCTTCCTCCACCTTTTGTGGATTGTTTTCTCTTGGGATTCATTGTGTGTAGTCTCTCTTAGGAGTAGACTTGGTTAGAGACTTCATTAAGTCACCTACCTTGCTTGTTGCTTTTGCTTATCTCTTACTATATGCTTACCATGTTCCCTTAGGGCGGTGACTTCAATCTTCATTAAGATTAGTCACATAGAACAACTTAGGTTGTAGTCTATGCATGATAACATAGGTAGAGATGCCTTATCCTTGACCTTAGGGCCATTTATATGTTAGTATTAGGTTAGAAATGTATGTTCCCCTTTTGCATAACAAACAAAATCAATAAAACACCATAAAACATTAATAAAGGTTGAAAAGTTAATAAAAAGGAATGGAAGCTCTTGTCCCTCTTGTTTAAGGGGATCACTTGAGTGGATATTCCTAAACTTAAAAAACACAAACCAAGAGTCGATTGAGTCTTCCTTGATTAAGGTTTACTCGAAACGCTCGACATACTTTTCTCTTTTGCCTTTAAGAGCATGTTACTTCCACTCCAATCCCAGCGTGAGTCTCCAAAGGTCGAGCGGCGGAGTGTGCTGTAACTGTTCACTAAAAAACACCAACAAATCCTAAAAAACATAGAAAATCTTGAGCAGAACTACGGAGCTCTGATTCTTCTTAAGAGGATAGGTAGGCATAGAGGCAACTCTAGCGAGCACAATAATTATTAAAAAACTCTAAGTTTAATCATGCATTGCATTAGTGATAGATACACCCTTTAGATAGAAACAAACATAGGTGGATACCATCGAGTACGATGGGCGTGAGGGGTGCTAGCACCTTCCCCTTGCGTAACCGACTCCCGTGCCCTGTTCTCTGGTTGAAAGACCTTGTTCTTGTTCTGAGTTAGGTTTCCTGGTATTCCTTTCCCGCAATGGGATGAATATATTAGTGGCGACTCTGATCCATTTTTCGCGGTAGCGACAATACTGACTGGGGAACGTGTTGAAAGCGGTATCCGAAGCGGTAAAACTCAAGTGGCTACATCTTCTAGTACCACAAAGAAGGCGCACAATGGGAGGGATGAATCCAATACTGTTGGAACATTCCTAGACTCTAATCAAGTGCTGGTACAACAAAGGGGCAACCAGCATCAACAAGGCGCACCTAAAAGATAATTCACAAAGATCAACATGACTTTGGCTGAAGCGTTACAACAATTGCTGAAATCAGGGTTGATTGCTTTAAGGGATCCTCCTCTGAAGCCTAATACCCCATCTCATCAATATAATCCTAATGCAAGATGCGCTTATCACTCCAACAGCATTGGGCATGACACTAATAATTGTTGGCCATTGAAGAACAATATCCAGGATATGATCGACGCTAGAGAAATTGAGTTCGACCCTCCTGCAACCATGCCTAATCATAACAAGAGTGCTAATACTGTGGATGGCTAGAAGGGTGGACTTTAAAGATCATTAGTTTTACTTTCAGTTGCAATTTTTTTTCCTGTTTGTTTAAACATTTGGCTTATAAAAGACATTATCTATTTTAATAATCATCATCAGTGCATTGCATATGTTTGTCTTGAATAGATTATTTCGCTATCACTCATTTTAAATAATGTCATTACTTTGCATATGTTTTGTGATACTCAACTCCTGCTAAAGTTGTATGCCTTTTGAGGGAGGATGACAAAAACGATACCGCAACCTCATACAATATGCTTTTGAACAGACTATGCTGACGATGTACAGCCATTGTTTCAAATCCTAAACAGTGGAGATATAAGGATGTTAATCCCTCGTCAACCCCTTTGAGCCTAAGGAGTAGAAGTTTTCTTTCTTGAACAATTTAAAACCTTTGATCATAACCTGGGGCAGGGTAGTTACTCAGTTAACTCGATTGTACTAGTTGTTGTTTACACAAATAATGATGGGTTCCCGCGACCAGTAAGTCATGCAGTCAATATCCACCAAAAAGAAAAAAGTTGTCAAGTCAAAACCTATAAAGGAGACTTATCGAAAAGTCGAAACATCCCGCTGACTGTAATCACAAAATAAGCAGTTCAGGCAAAAGTTAGGGATAACAAAAAATCAAAGTAAAAAAAAAGAGGTCACTACAAATCCTCGACCAAAGCAAAAAGAATTACAAAGAAGGACGACTTACTGTCCAAATAAACTTCTGGTGCTTCAACCACCATCAAATATCAATGTTAATACTTCAAGATTTGCTAAAGCTGAAACGCAAAGTTAACTGAGCATAGGATCGAAGAACATCATGAAGATTGGGATGGGTATAAATAAATCTTTGAGCCATTATCCTTTGTTTCTTAAACCGTAAACCAAGCCACGTTACAACCCATGAAAGTCCTAACTGAAGCGTGATTAGTTCGAAAGCATACTGTCACCAAAAGGTATCTTGACTCCTTAAGGTTTGCCATAAATGCTAAGTTGATATTTGGTTTTTACACAAATCACGTCTTACAAATATCACGCTTTTACATCTCCTGTTTTAATGTTTTTCGAAAACTCAAGACAGACGTATGCATTGCATGAATTCATTATTAAACTTATTCTGCTACATAATTTCAAATGTTAGCAACAGAAAGAATTTGCACAGGGTATGACTAATGACTCAAAGTTATTCCAACCAACAGAGATCACTTTAGAAGCAATGTCTCCTACGTATACAAGGGGCATGGGACGTTTTGCCCAATCAATCTGGGGCAATCAAGTCAAGATTCTAAGAATCTCGCAAATGCTAAAACAAATAGGGGCATACACCCAAGTAGATCTGAAGCTACTTCCCGATCAATCAGGGGCATTACCCTAAGCTCATGATTACTAGGGGCACATCGCCCATGGTACACATCTCATAAAGTCCTCGCGAGGCGAATCTGTCCAAAGCCCTACTAGCAGGGGGCAAATCTATGCAAGGACCGTTTAACACTTCAATCAAATACTCATTGATTGGTCCCAATCAATACGAGCCCAGGAATGACAAGTACCATAATCACTGGGGGCAATTTCACAGGATTATATCCCCACAAAGTAATCTTCAAGAAGATATCTCCAAAGCAGAGACTTAGCCCCCCAATGGAGTTTACATCTTCAAACACTGGTGGTTCACTGATACTAGGTTATTCATCTCTCTTATCCTCAATCAGGGTACATCAAGATCAATCATTCAAAGTTATTGATCATCCCCAAGTAGAAATCATAAATCCCTAGCTGAGCATCTTCAAGACAAGATCGAACGTCAAAATCACAACAATACAGAGATTTATTTACTCAAAACATTCCAAACAGCATCAGTCATACCTCATATACGTCACATACATATTCATACATTGCATACATTACTACATGATAAGCATACGGGTTTCTCATTTATTTGGAGAGACTCGTCATATAATACATGCATCATGACATTGCATATTTCTAACCTTGTTTTTAGGTTCCATCTCGACAAGCATTCCTCTCTGATATAATCAAGTTGAAGATTCATTCTGACAAGTCTTCTTTACATTCCAAAACCTCATCAAATAACTTATCAACTCTAACAAGCAAGCATTCTCTATCAGATATGGTCTAATGTATGAATTGTTCTAGTACTCTCAGTCAGATATGGTCTAAATGTACGACTCGTTCTGACGTCTTCCATCAGATATGATCCAATGTATGATTCGTTCTGGTATTCTTCCTCAGATATGGTCTAATGTACGACTCGTTCTGACATTCTTCCTCAGATATGGTCTAATGTACGATTCGTTCTGACATCCTTCAACAAATATGGTCTAGTGTATGACTCGTTTTGATATCCTTCAACAGATATGGTCTAATGTACGACTTGTTCTGACACCCTCCAACAGATATGATCTAATATTCTCCTTCAGATATAGTTTAATGCATGACTCTGTAGCAACCTGCCCTAAAAATATAGCTTTTAGAGTCGCCACCTATTCTGAAGGGCGAATAGGAAACCCTACGCAGTTAAGAGATCGGGGTAAGTTATTATAATCAGGTCGAGGGAAGGTGTTAGGCACCCTCAACCCTTTCCTATTGGCTTTGAATCTAAGGGTCAATTTTCATAGCTTAAAGTTAAGGTTAATAGCTAAGTAATTGAATAGGGGAAAAATTGAGATTTTAGGGAGGGGGACTCGCCTTGGTTATCCAAGTGCCTACGTATCTCCTTAGGGAGAATCAGAGTCAACGTAGTTCGGGCACAGGGTTGTACGCCTTAGAATTGATATGAGTTTTTTGAAGGCTTTTTGAATGGCCTATCGTAGTTTGAATTTGAAATACGAAGTTCGAAGGTATTTTGAATTACCTTGTCGTAGTCGTGAACATCGCAGTGTTTGAAGGGATGTAAATCCGTGGTATCGTGGTTTAGTGTTTTTAGATGTTTTGGGCGTACAACCCTGATTTGATATGGCACCGTTAGATGCGATGACCAATAGATTTGGTCAGTATAGCTAACGGATTAAGGGGCATTGCTGGGTACTCAGATCGATAGATTGATTGTCGCGGGCAGCAAATTAAATGTGTTGTGGATTTTATGTATTTTTTATCTCTCGTCTAATGCGACTAATAGATTTAGTCGGGTCGAGGAGAGAATTAATGTTAATGAATTAATTAAATTAATCGAAATCATTTCTCACCTACTGCGACTAATAGGTATAGTCGGTTCGGGAAGAAAATTAATATTAAGATTAATGTTTTGCCAAACGGTAATGGGATCGGGCAAACCCTAATGCATACAACCTTTATAGGGTTTTTGTGATAATAATTAAAACTAATTAAATAAATTAATCGAAATAATCGAATAATCGGAGAAAATGCTATACTCCTAACCCTAATCCTAGTTTTATTATATTAATCTTAATTAAAATTAATTGATTAAATTACACAAAACATTGTTTCATATTAAATCTAAATAGATAAAAAAGACAAAAAAAATATATACAAAACCTGGCTGGGATTGTATGTGACCATATTGGGTGCCTATGATATGCACCTCATCTTCCTGGGCGTTAGATCTTGCTAGTCGCCTATCTGTTGGCTAGATGGTGAGGGCGCACCGTAGGACCTTTAGGAATCATGCGTACCTGATTTACCAGCTTGTTGTTTCACAAAAAATATATGGTAGGAGTGGGGATCGAACCCCCTCCATCCAGGTCACACGCGTTTGCTCTTACCACCTATGCTAGGCGTTAGTAATCAATAAGTAATGGATGCAGAAATAATATAAGCGAAATGAAAATTTGAATTTGTGGGGAAACGCACATTGATGAACCGTCTTCTTCCTCGTAACATACAGAGATACAGCAACGGTTTATTCTCATGGCCATTGATCTGCAAATTCCAAACGTATAATACCAACATAATAAACCATAAACATGAACCCGGATTGACTGTATAGAACATCCCGAAACCAATGGAACTATTAATTTTGGTTAATTCTTCCTCTAACCTACAGGCCCCAATTTGTGTGACTGAAAACCTAACTATTGTAATTCTTGCAAACAAACACCAAAACCAAATTAAATCTCCAGAAAGCTCATAAACCTCAGTCTAAACACGAATATATGATTAAAATCGATTTATTAAACGTGCATCATGAGAATCAGAACGGAGAGGGTTTATGCAAACCGTGACCAATAATAGCGTGATTTTGGAGGTGCTTATGACTTGTGGCAATCCAAAACGCTTCAGGGAGGATCGAGGGTTTGATCTGGATGTGTCGAATAACTCGAATTTGCTTGAAACATCTGCTGCCATAGCCAATAAGTTCACGTTTTTCCAGTGCCGAACAGAGTCCTTTTTTGCGGCCCCCAATCCCCCCCTGTGTACTATAATTTTTGGTCCTTATATTGCAATGGATTAGGTCAACCCAACATGTGAAATCTCTATCTTTAACATATTAAGATCTGATTGAAAAAGATATTGAAACTTTCCAATTTAGTCTTCCATCACCATTCACTCATGCTGCACGGTTTCTTAGTCTTCTTGATCTTTGTGATTTAATCAATCATTTATATTTTGTGCATTTTTATTCAATATTTTAAATGAGTAAAAGAAAATAAAAAATGATAAATAACAATCATTATGATAATAATAATCCTAATTAATAATAATAATAATAGTTAATAATAATATATACAAATTCTATAATAATAACCCTAGATAATATTAATAATAATATCACCTAATATTAATATTAATATTAATAATAAAATTAATAATATTAAATACTAAAAGTTAGAAGTAATAAAAATTACTAATAATAATCCAAAAAAATAAGTGCAAATGTTAGTAAAAGGAAAATAATATTAACCAATGATGAAACCCTTGAAACACCTGTTATCCGCACCCCAGTTATTTCTCAGGATATTTTATAAGAGAGCGGTTTGACAATAGGAATGTCAAACCCCAAGAGTCTTAATTTTGACCCTTGATGAATTAAAAGATATAGATCTGATCGGGCAAATTTTGGGGTACAACAGCTGCCCCTGTTCAATCTTCTTAAACCTGAAGAGTCAGATAGGCACGTCTGCCTATCGTGATCTAAAGGTAGAAGATGATTGAACACCGAAGTGCCCTAAAATTTGCACTTGTCGGGAAAAGTTCCGTGGGAGATGGGCTTAGAGATGCCATCCAGGGTAAATACCCCTTTTATGACTGTGAAGTAGATGCTTTCGAAAGAAACCAGGTGCTTTGATCGTAGCACGGCCTAAAAAGGCAACCTAAATTTTATGCAATGCTATGATGCATGCATGTGTGATGCAGCGAGCCTCTCAAAATAAATGAGGGCGATGTATGGATGTGCATTATGTATGAATGAGGTATGTAAGTTGAATGATGCATGTTTGTTAGTTATGTCAATTGAAGTATGTTAGTAATTCTGAAAAGAAAGATAAAACCTTTGTGTGTTGTTGATGAAGTTTTGGAGAATATCACCGCCGAGGGACTCACGTGATAAACCCAATTGAAGAAAATTTTGAAAATCTTGTTGTAGAACCCCTTTGCTCGAGTGTGAGAGAAAAGAAATGTCCTGCTAAAGCCTGAGTCTTACATAGCGAGGACTCGCCATTAATTGTGATCAGCTTGCTATAGCTCTAACACGCTCACCTGCACCAATAGGATCGTCTGCTAGGGTTATAGAAAACTCACCTGCACCAATAGGATCATTTGCGAGGGTTATCGCAAACTCACCTGCACCAATAGGATCATTTGCGAGGGTTATCACAAACTCACCTGCACCGATAAGATCATTTGCGAGGGTTATCGCAAACTCACCTGCACCGATAGGATTATTTGCGAGGGTTATCGCAAACTCACCTGCACCATTCGGATCATTTGCCCTGGTTCGGACAAATTTCACCTACACCATTTGGATCATTTGCCCTGGTTCGGACAAATTTCACCTGCGCCATTTGGATTCCTTGTCCTGGTTCGGACGAGTTCACCTGCACCATTAGGATTACTTGTCCTGGTTCGGACGAGTTCACCTGCACCATTTGGATTACTTGTCCTGGTTTGGACGAGTTCACCTGCACCAAAGGGATTACTTGTCCTGGTTCGGACGAGTTCACCTGCACCATTTGGATTACTTGTCCTGGTTTGGACGAGTTCACCTGTGTAACGCCCGTAAATGTGTTTTTCTGATTAATTGTGATGTTTGCTACATTTCCCTAATTTTACCGTTTTTGAGTCGAGTCAGTCGGTAAATATTAATTATGTTAATATTTTACTTATTACTTTCCATGTGTGTAATTATTATGTTTTGGGTGTTAATTGGTTAGAATTAATGTTTAGTAACATTTGGGCCAAAAATTAGAATTTATGAAAGTTGAGTGGGTGAAAATGAGAAGTAGAGAAATAGAAAGAGATATAGAGAGAAAAAGAGATATTTTGAGATATTTTGGGAAAGAAAGAAAGAGAACTTGTGAAGAGAAGAGAAAGAAGAGAAAAACAAAGAGAAGAAGAGAAGTGTAGAAATCCAAACCAAGCTAGAGCCAAGAATCTAACCAAGGTAAGGGGGATGAATCTAGTTTATCTTGATTGTATGATTCTTATAGTTTTGTGTGTGTTGTTCTTGTTCTTGCTCTTTTCTAAGCTTGACCAACAATGGTGGATTGGGTGTTTTTGTGAGTTTTGAAGTTATAAACTTGATTTTGTGGTGTGTATGTGTACTATGATGTTAGATATCCCCATGGATCATGTTTGTTTTTCATTTCTCCATGTTTTCTTGCTCATGAAGAAATTATTAGGTTATTGACATTTAGTGAGTGAACCATGGATCATTGATTGTTAGAATGAATATATGGTATGTATGGATTGTGTAGAATGTGTAGGGAAGCTTATTTGAGGTTTTGAGATAATTGGGTGGGGTTTTGCAGGTCTGTTGCAGAACTGATTTTTCTAGGTTTACGCAGGTCCGCTGAGCGGAGGGGGTCCGCTGAGCGGAGGTCCTTATGCAGAAAAATCTCTGTGAAGGTCCGCTGAGCGGAGGTTCTGTGTTTTTGTCTGATAATTTTCTGTCTGGGTCCGCTGAGCGGAGCTCAAGCGGACTGTGCGAAATTTTGTTTTCCAAACTTCGTTTTGTCGTATCTTTTGAACCGTAGGTCGTTTCTACGCGCCGTTTGAAGTATTATGAGAACCCTTGAGTATACTTTATGATAAAGAGGAGTGTGTTGGTGGTTGAATGATTTTTCATAAATGTATTTTGTGAAATGATATTTGCTAATCAAGTATGTTTTGACGGTATATGTGTGCTGTGTGAATATAAAAGCCTGAGTGGCAATTTTGATGATGTATCCGTGTGGATTAATATAACCGGTGTGATGTAGATATGTGACCGAGTTATATTATTATTGTTGTTGTTGTTATATAATCGAGTCGTTTGTATGCACAGCATAACATTTCAATACGTTAATGGCGGAATGCTGTTAACAGGTGGCCTGCGGGCATTGGTTACCATAGGAGCTTAATGCTCGGTAACGGTATATTAGCCTGAGTGGCAAGAGGTCATCAGTGGGAGCTAAATGCTCGATGACGACAGCCTGCGGGCTTCCTGAGTGGAATAAAGTCCCAGCATAATGCTCGGCAGGTGTATTTGTCATAATGACAAGGAGGAGTTTTACTCCGGATTTGGTACCACATGCATGTGCATAGTCGAGTCTCATTCACCACCATTTATACTTACCATTATGATCTCACTCATTTATCGCATTACTTGTATATATTGATTGTGGCCGACTTGGTGGATTAATCTATTGTATGATTCTTGATGATACTTGTTGGCATTACTATATTTATCATGCTTTCATTATGAATTATATTCTCACCCTTCTGCCTTAATGTTACCTACTCGTGGGTAATGTGCAGGTGATCCGCAAGTGTAGGTGCTCTCTTTGTAGTCGTCCGTTTTGGTGTCGTCCGCTCGTGATACGTAACACCTAGGGGGGATCGAACACTTATTTTGTAGATAATGCTTATAGGATCCTTTTGATGTATATTTGATCCTTTAGATGAATTCGTATTATGTATTTTGGATACCTTCTCATACGGTATATTATGGAAGAATGTTGTGGATATTTTGTTTACCGATGCATATATATAAGTATGAATACATTCAGGTGTTTATGAGAATCTTTCCTCTTGATTATTTGTGTTACGCATCTTTTGCGAGTATGTTATGTTTGGTTATGTGGTTACTTACGTGTAACGCCCTAATTGTTTTTATGAATTTAATTTCTATACTCTGATATTTGTACCTATATTCCTGGGTAGAATTGGGGTGTTACATTAGTGGTATCAGAGCGGGTCGGTCTTGTCCGACCAAGTGTCGTGTCGTTTGGTCTAACAATTCTTGTGTTATTTTTTGGGCTTACTTCTCTTGGTGTTATTTTGAAGTTTAGAGATGGATGGACGTAATGACGCTGCTATTGCTGCTGCATTGCAAGCTATGGCTGAAGCTATGCATACAGGTGAGAATGCAAGGTCTCGGAGTTTAGCGACGTTCCAGAGGGAGAATCCTCATGTGTTTAAGGGAACGCATGACCCCGAGGGAGCCTTGACTTGGATGAAGGAGATGGAGAGAATCTTTCGTGTGATGGATTGCACGGAAGAGCAGAAAGTCAGGTATGGCACTCATCAGTTAGCTGTGGAGGCTGATGATTGGTGGCTGGAGACTTTGGCAAGGTTAGAAGCAACCGGTGAAGAGATTTCCTGGACGGTGTTCAAGAGGGAGTTTTTGAGGAAGTATTATCCGGAGGATGTCCGTGGAAAGAAAGAGACTGAGTTTCTGGCTTTGGTTCAAGGCAGCATGTCTGTGTCTGAATATGCGGCAAAGTTTAATGAACTTGTGAAATTCTACCCGCACTTCGTTGGTGAGGGAGCAGAATTTTATAAGTGCATTAAGTTCTAGAATGGGTTACGTTCTGATATCAAGAAGGCGGTAGGGTATTAGAAGATTCGGGTGTTTCCAGATTTGGTGGACAGCTGCAGGATTTATGATGAGGATAATAATGCTCATCATAAGGTGATTAATGAAAAGAGGAACAAAGGTCCGCAGAATCGTGGGAAGCCGTATGATGGAGGGAAGGGTAAGCAAAGTTGAATTATGGACCGAGGTTTAATGGGGGAGATGCTCCTGCTAAGATTGTATGTTTTAAGTGTGGTAAACCTGGCCACAAAAGTAATGTCTGCAATGGTGACACGAGGAAATATTTCAAGTGTGGAAGGGCAGGACATATGTCATCCGACTGTACGTTCAAGGGAATAGTGTGTTTTAATTATGGTGAAGAGGGACACATGAGCAGTCAATGTCCGAAGAAGAAAGTTCAAGCTGGTGGGAAGGTGTTTGCGTTGGCTGGAACTCAGACGGACAAGGGTGATCGACTGATCAGAGGTACTTGTTTTATTAATGGCATTTCTTTAATTGCTATTATTGATACGGGTGCTTCACATTGTTTTATAGTCGATGATTGTGTTAGAAGATTAGGTCTTGTTCTATCTGACTTGGGTGGTGAGATGGTTATCGATTTACCAGCAATGGGGTCGGTGACTACTTCTTTAGTTTGTAAGAATTGTCCGGTGTCAATCTTCGGTAAGGACTTTAATGTTGATTTGATTTGTTTGTCGATGAACGAGTTAGACGTGGTTCTGGGAATGGATTGGTTGATGAATAATCGTGTCCATATCGATTGTTATCATAAGTTGGTGAGGTTTCCATTTCTTGAGAAGGATGTGGAATTTGGTGTCTTATCTACCAAGGAGTTGAATCGACTGTTAGCTGATGGAGCACAATTATTTGGTGTGTTTGCATCGTTGACTGTGGAGAGTCGAGCTGCAGTTGGGGATTTTCCAGTGGTGCGAGAATTTCCCGAAGTGTTTCCTGAACACTTTTTTGATGTGCCACCAAAGAGAGAGGTGGAGTTTTCCATAGATCTAGTTCCTAGTACGAGGCCTGTGTCTATGGCGCCATATAGAATGTCGGCATCAGAGTTAGTGGAATTGAAGAAACAATTGGAAGAGTTGCTAGCAAAACATTTTGTGAGGCCTAATGTTTCACCATGGGGAGCTCCAGTTTTGTTGGTAAAGAAGAAGGATGGAAGCATGAGGTTGTGTATTGATTATCGCCAGTTGAACAAGGTGACAATTAAGAATAAGTATCCGCTTCCTAGGATTGACGACTTGATGGATTAGTTGGTTGGAGCCAGTGTGTTTAGCAAGATTGATTTAAGATCTGGTTACCATCAGATTCGGGTGAAGGAGGAAGATATTCAGAAGACTGCGTTTAGGACTCGGTACGGGCATTATGAGTTTTTGGTGATGCCGTTCGGGGTTTCTAATGCACCTGGTGTGTTTATGGAGTATATGAATCGCATATTCCATGATCAGTTGGATAAGTTTGTTGTGGTCTTCATAGATGACATCTGGATTTATTCTAAGTCTCCGAAAGAGCATGAGGAGCATTTGCGTGTTGTGCTACAGGTTTTGAAGGAGAAGCAGTTGTATGCTAAGTTATCCAAGTGCAAGTTATGGTTATCAGAGGTGAGTTTTCTTGGTCATGTGATTTCAGGTAACGGGATTGCAGTGGATCCATCCAAGGTAGATGCAGTGCTACAATGGGAGGTTCCGAGATCGGTTACTGAGGTTAGAAGCTTCTTAGGTTTGGCAGGTTATTACCGAAGATTCATAGAAGGCTTATCAAAGTTGGCACTTCCGTTAACTCAGCTTACTTGCAAGGGTAAGGCGTTTATTTGGGACATAGTTTGTGAAAGGAATTTTGAAGAGTTGAAGAGAAGGTTGACTTCAGCTCCGGTTTTGGTTTTACCTGATCCTGAGGAACCGTTTGTGGTATATTGTGATGCATCGCATATGGGGTTAGGTGGTGTTTTGATGCAGGAAGGTAAGGTGGTGGCTTACGCTTCGAGGCAGTTAAGGATTCATGAGAAGAATTATCCCACTCATGATTTAGAGTTAGCTGCGGTTGTTTTTGCATTAAAGATTTGGAGGCATTATCTCTACAGTGCAAGGTTCGAGGTCTTTAGTGATCATAAGAGTTTGAAATACTTATTTGATCAGAAAGAGTTGAACATGAGACAACGTAGGTGGTTGGAATTCTTGAAAGACTATGACTTTAGCTTGAATTATCATCCTGGTAAAGCTAATGTGGTGACTGATGCTTTGAGTCGGAAATCTTTGCATATGTCCGCTATGATGGCGGAGGAGTGGGAAATTTTGGAGCAGTTTCGTGATCTTAGTTTAGTATGTGAATTGACGCCAGGTAGTGTGAAGATGGGTATGTTGAAAGTGACGAATGATTTTCTTTCGACCGTTAGCGAGAGACAGAAGATGGATGTGAAACTTGTTGATTTGTTTAAGGTGGCAAATCAAAGTGATGATAGCGACTTCAGAGTGGATTGTCAGGGTGTTTTGAGATTCTGTGGTCGAATTTGTGTACCTGATGATTCCGAGCTGAAGAAGATGATTTTAGAGGAAGGTCACAGAAGCAGTTTGAGTATTCATCCGGGAGCCAATAAGATGTATCAGGATTTGAAGAAGATCTTTTGGTGGTCTGGTTTGAAAAGGGATGTGGCTCAATTTGTGTATGCGTGTTTGGTATGTCAGAAGTCGAAAGTGGAGCATCAGCGTCCTGCAGGGTTGTTGCAACCGTTGGATATTCCAGAGTGGAAATGGGATAGTATTTCTATGGATTTTGTGACGAGTTTACCAAATACTGTGAGAGGTTTCGATGCGGTTTGGGTGATTGTTGATAGGTTGACAAAGTCTGCTCACTTTAATCCTATTAACATCACTTTTCCAGTTGCGAAGTTAGCTGAGATTTATATCAAGGTGATTGTGAAACTACATGGTATACCGTTGAGTATTGTGTCGGATAGAGATCCAAGGTTCACATCAGATTTTTGGAAAGGTTTGCAAGAGGCTCTAGGTTCTAAGTGAAGGATAGAAAAACACTTAGAAAGGGGGGGATTGAATAAGTGTGACTTAAAATCTTGAGCGATAAAAATAAAATGCACAATTATTTTTATCCTGGTTCGCTGTTAACGAAGCTACTCCAGTCCACCCCCGCAGAGATGATTTACCTCAACTGAGGATTTAATCCACTAATCGCACGGATTACAATGGTTTTCCACTTAGCCGCAACTAAGTCTTCCAGAGTCTTCTGATCACAACCTGATCACTCCAGGAACAACTGCTTAGTTCACTCCTAAGACTTTTCTAGAGTCTACTGATCAACACGATCACTCTAGGCTTAGTTCACTCCTAAGACTTTCTGCTCAGCCAACTGCCAAGACTTCCTGCTCAGCCAACTGCCAAGACTTCCTGCTCAGCTAACTGCCAAGACTTCCTGCTCAGCTAACTGCTAAGACTTCCTAGAGTATACTGATCAACTGATCACTCTAGTTCCTTACAACTTAATGTAATCTATTCAAGAGTTTACAAATGCTTCTTAAAAGCGATAATCACAACTGTGATATTTCTCTTACAATTTAAGCTTAATCTCACTAAGATATTACAACAGCAATGTAGTGAGCTTTGATGAAGATGAAGATTCTGAGTTTTGATTTGAACAGAGTTTCAGCAAGTTAATTTGAATTGTATTGGTGCGAAAATCGTTAACCTTGCTTCTCATCAGAACTTCATATTTATAGGCGTTGAGAAGATGACCGTTGAATGCATTTAATGCTTTGCGTGTTCCGTACAGCTTTGCATTTAATGTTATACGCTTTTGTCAACTACCTCGAGCCTTGTTCACGCTGTGTCTACTGACGTAGCCTTTAGTAGCTTTAACGTTCCTTTTGTCAGTCAGCGTAGTCTGCCACGTGTACTTCCTTCTGATCTGATGTTTGTGAATACGACGTTTGAATATCATCAGAGTCAAACAGCTTGGTGCACAGCATCTTCTGATCTTCTGACCTTGAAGTGCTTCTGAGCGTGATACCATCTTCTGATCTTCAGTGCTTCTGATCTCATGTTCTTCTGATGCTTCCATAGACCCATGTTCTGATTCTGCTTCGACCATCTTCTGATGTCTTGCCAGACCATGTTCTGATGTTGCATGCTGAACCATTTGAGACACATCTTCTGAGCGCTGAATTATGCGTACTCTTTATATATATTTCCTGAAAGGGAAATTGCATTGGATTAGAGTACCATATTATCTTAAGCAAAATTCATATTATTGTTATCATCAAAACTAAGATAATTGATAAGAACCAATCTTGTTCTAACAATCTCCCCCTTTTTGATGATGACAAAAACATATATAAATGATATGAATTTGCGATCAGAAAGAGTAGACGGCAAAAGACAAATTACACAGCTATAGCATAAGCATATGAATATGTCTCCCCCTGAGATTAACAATCTCCCCCTGAGATAAATAATCTCCCCCTGAAATAAATACTCGAAGAACTTTAATAAAAGACTTCCCTGATTATTTCGGTAGAGACGATCATATGAGCTTCTGCCTTCAGAGAATCCATAGCTTCTGACTTCTGCTTCCATTCAGGACAGCTTCAGAACTTGAATTTCTTTGATCTTCAGAACATTCACAGCTTCTGACTTCTGCTTCCATTCAGGACAGCTTCAGAACTTGAATTTCTGGATCTTTTAGAACATTCACATCTTCTGATTTCTGCTTCCTTCGGATAGCTTCAGAACTTTGAATGTCTACCAACATCACTTCATGCTAGATTTGTATCAGAACATTGTTGAATGTACCAGAGCATCATCTGAGCATCTCTACATCCTGAAATGTTACAGAACAAAAACTAAACGACAAAAGTCAGCATGAACGAGTTAGAACATAAAATGTATATTCAAATACATGATATGTATCAGAGCCAAATGTATCAGAGCATTTTAGGCTAAAAACATGTATCAGAGCAAATAATGTATCAGAGCCATAACATTATGTGTATCAGGGCAAATAGAATTTTGTCAGAACATGAATGTTCAAATTCTATTATCAGTGCTTCTGATTCATTCTTCTTTCTTGCTTCTGATCTCTGAAGCTTGACAGCACTCAGCTTGCTTCAGTTTCAATGGTTTTGCTTCTAGTGTTTGCTTTGAAGATTCACTTCACTTCTTTGTACCTGCAAAACACTTAAACCATATAGAACTTGCAGTTCATGTTAGTGAATGTGTGGGAGCCTTTACCCAGCAACTGATAGATTTAATCAAATCATTTATCATTTATCTTTCTCCCCCTTTTTGTCATAACATCAAAAAGTATATATAAAAAGATTCAGATGAATAAAACAGAACACATGGAGGAAGAAGATGATTTCATTAAGGTTCAACCAAAGGGTACAGAAGGACAAGATGAAAAAATCAGATGCACAGAAACAAAACAGATGCAAAGAAAAGAAAGAAACAACATAGACTCAATCTAAGATGGCCCTAGTCTTGACAAGATCTTGGCCAGCATCTGTTTGACATCATTGTTGTGTTCTTCTTGCCTCTCAATGAAAGCATCATACTTCTCATTGAGTGAGCTTTGCTCATCCTGTCTCCTCTGAATCGCTTCTAGAGTCCTTGCAAGACGAGAAGGTTCATCAAGAGAAGTTTCACCGCTTTCAACCACAGGAATGACATGTTGATCTGCAGCTTCCATAGAAGTATCATTTGCTGGGATATCCTCAACAGGGTCTGATTTAGCAACATGATCTTCAGCATCTGCTTCTTGCATAGAAGCATCTCCATACTCTGCAGCAGGAATTTCAGAGTCTCCATTCTCTAGAGCCTGAAGAATGGCAGCTAAATTCCTTGGAGCAGAGGGACCTTCCGCTTCTGGTGGGTCAACAACTTCTGGAATGACCAAGCTAGGGTCTTTCTTAGAAGGGTTTTCCCTCAGAAAGTCAAATAAGGTCTTGAAGTCTCCAAGCAGAACAGGATACTCAGGAATCCAGATAACCATGTCCCTGCATGGGTTTGCTTCCATTGCAGCAGCCAGTCTCAATACTTCCAATTCATCTACAAAGGGCTTCTCCTCAGCAGCAACACAATTTCTGAGAGGATGATAGTAGATACCATTATCTTCCTCCAGAAGGTAACCAGGGTAACCAGGGGCAGCAGCCACTAGTCTTTTCTGAACACCCATTGCTTCTACTTGAAAATCCTTGCGAAATCTTCTCCAGAGATTTCTTGTAGAAACATCATCCAGACCATTTAGGAATGCATCCTTCAGAAGATCTAGACTGTTAATCACCTCATGTCTGAAGAGTTCCAGGTATGTAGAAGGTTCAGGTTCAGGCGGATTGAAGGTAAATTTGTAGTCTGGGTAGAGAAGGCAGTAGGGTTGGGATTTTCTGGTAGGTAATGGATGAGATATAGAAGATGGAGGTATGGTGGTTGAGGAGGAGGGAATATCTGAGAGAATGATTGATGAGGTTGGAGTGTCAGATGGAATGACTTGAGGAGAGGGTGAAGTATTTGTAAAGGAAATTGGTGAGGGGAAATTATCAGAAGAAGTTGGTGGAAGAATGCTCAACGGTGTGGGGTTTAGAATGGGAGAGGAGGAGGATGATGGAGAAGGATTTGGTAGAGTGAAGTTTACTTTTGGTTCAGATGGAGGTGGTTGGAAAGATGGTTTAGGGACTGAAGGAGGTGGAGTAAGGACATCTCTGAAGATTTGTACAGAAGAAGAGGAAGAAGATCTGGTTCTGCGAAAGGAATCTCTGATCCTTTTATCTCTTCGTTCTTTAGATTCCACCTTGTCAGGATCATAGGTGACCCTCAACTTCTTGGCTCTTTCAGCCTCATCTTCTTCAGCCTTTCTTTTTAACCTTGCCTGTCGTTCCTTCTTATCCTTCTTCAGAATATCCTCTTTAGACGGAAGTACTCTGCCACGGATCCAAGCAGGATCAACATCTGATTGCTTCCTCACGCAATCTTCCAAGTAAAACTTGACAACTTGATCAAGTTCTTTATGAAACAGAGAGATGAACCCTTTAACAGCAATTCTTCTGGACAGAATGTCAGGAAAGCTTGTGCACATAACAGGTACATTCTTAATGACTTCCAGTCCGAACAGATCAACGCCATTGAAGATGGGACCTTGAGTTACTCCAAGAAAATGCGAGGCATTACGATCTCTGATGGAGTCCACCACTTTGCTTTCAATCAGAATGTCTGAAATCATCCTTCCGAAAGGAATGGTTGTTCTTGGAATATGAGGGTACTTCGCCCTTTCATCTTCTCTTGACTCAAGGATAGAGGTTTTCAGATTCTCAAATAGAATATGAGAGATGTTGATCTCTATCTTTTTGCCAATGCAGAAAAGAGTATACTTGTGAGTCGGGCTGATGTAGGAGGAGCAGCGCATCTTTTTTCTATGGTGAAGAGAACCCAGGATAATCTCAGCCCATACTTTATAAAAAGGCTTTAAGTTGCCCGTGAAAGCAGAGTCAGTTCCAGTAACCGTAGAGATTTGTTTTGCAACTAAAGTCCAGTCAACTGTATGGGGTTGAAACTCAGACCAACCTTCTTCATCATTAAGATTGTACAGCTTTCTGATGAGTTTCTCAGTGATAGTCACTTCATGCCCTAGCACGAAAGAAATGATGGCAGTTGGGGTCACTGTTGCATGTACCCAAAAATCCTTTACAAGTTCTGGATAAATTGGACCAACCAATCTATCAAGATATTTAGACCATCCTTGCTCAAGGATTCTTGCATCACACTGAAAGCCATTTGCTTTAAGGTTGTTGATATCCACAGCCGATTCACATAAAACTTCCAGTTCTTTCGTGGGTATTAGGCAAGTTTTCAATGGAGCATCATTTTTGTTTAAACGGTTTTGTGCGGAAGTGATGCTATCTTTAGAGATTGAAGAACGAGAAGATGAATTCATTGTAATAATGCTTTGAGATCAAATCAAGAACTAGGGTTTGAAGAGAGATGTAACGAGATGAATGCACAAAAGAGAGAAAAAAATTTGGAATGAAAATGAAGCGGGTTAAATAAAAGATTTAAAAAAATTATGCATTTAATGAGAAATGACATTAGGAGAGAGAACACAGTAAATGAAATGATTTAATACAGTTACCTAGGTCGGCGTCTTTTCAACTGCACGCTTTGTACAAACCGTACAGACACGTGTTCATCATTAGATAATAGATGACAGCTGTATTAAGAACAGACTTTACGCCTTCAGATTCTGATCACTGCTTCTGAGTTGATCAAGTTTCACTTCTGAAAATACTCCTTCTGAAGTGTGCAGATATAAGACTGAATGATCTTCTGATCCATTGCTTCTGATATACACAGCTTCTGGAGGTTTACTTCTTTGTTCTGCAGCTTCTGATAGGACACAACTGTATCTGCAGAAATTCTTAAGCTCTTTGTTTCATCAGAAACAAGTTTATCATCAAAACAGATGCTTACTGATTTGTCCACAATTAATGTTTCAATGCTTTGTATATTCTGTAGTATCAAGAATGAAACATCAATGCTTCAGAGACAGACAACAACAGATGGTTCCAAGACTAATAAACTTTCTTTTCTGAATTCCTGCAAACAAAGTTTCTTCAACAGATTTAAGAACCAAAACTTGAGAGACAATCTTTCTTCCCTTCAAGTGTTGAGACCAACTTGAATCCAGGTGTCAAGTCATGTTGAATGTTGTCTTCTTTGATATCAAGAGAATCTGCAAAAGAAATAATCTTTTTCTTTGGTACCCACATCTTCTTGGGTCCTTTCTTGTTAGATTTTCTCAAGTTCTGATTGAACTTGGGTTTAACATTGTAAGCAATAGGAGGAACAGCATGATAATTCTTAATGTGAGTTTCATGATATTTCCTAGGTTGTGTCACATGCTTCTTAGTGTGTGTAATGTGAAAACTTTGTGCATGTGAGGTGTGCCTAATATCATGTGAGTGGCCATACTTGAACTGATCATACAATGGCTTGTATGTAATTTTCATTTCATCAACAGGTTCAAGTTTGTATGGGGTTTCACCCTCATAACCAATGCCAACTCTTTTGTTTCCAGACACAGCATATATCATAGAAGCTAGCTGACTTCTGCCAATACTTCTAGATAGGAACTTCCTGAAACTTAAATCATATTCTTTCAGAATATGGTTCAGACTGGGAGTGGATTTTTCTGAATCAGAAGGAGATCCAACATTATTGGATAATTTTAAAAGTTTTTCTTTTAATTCAGAATTCTCCAACTCAAGCTTCTTTGTTTCAAATTCAAATTGCTTTTTCAGCTTTTTGTATTTGAGACTAATTTGAGACTTGAGTTCCAGAAGTTCAGTTAGACCGGAAACTAACTCATCTCTAGTAAGTTCAGAAAATACCTCTTCAGAATCTGATTCTGATGTAGATTCTGATCCGTCATCTTCTGTCGCCATCAGCGCACAGTTGGCCTGCTCATCTTCTGAATCATCTTCTGACTCATCCCAGGTTGCCATAAGACCTTTCTTCTTATGAAACTTTTTCTTGGGACTTTCCTTCTGAAGATTTGGACATTCATTCTTGTAGTGTCCAGGCTCATTGCATTCATAGCACATGACCTTCTTCTTGTCAAATCTTCTTTCATCAGAAGATTCTCCACGTTCAAATTTCCTTGAACTTCTGAAGCCTCTGAACTTCCTTTGCTTGGTCTTCCAGAGTTGGTTTAGCCTTCTGGAAATCATGGACAGTTCATCTTCTTCTTCAGATTCTGATTCTTCAGGATCTTCTTCTCTAGCCTGAAAAGCGTTAGTGCATTTCTTGATATTAGATTTTAATGCAATAGACTTACCTTTCTTTTGAGGCTCATTTGCGTCCAGCTCAATCTCATGGCTTCTCAAGGCACTGATAAGCTCTTCCAGAGAAACTTCATTCAGATTCTTCGCAATCTTGAATGCAGTCACCATCGGACCCCATCTTCTGGGTAAGCTTCTGATGATCTTCTTTACATGATCAGCCTTGGTGTATCCTTTGTCAAGAACTCTCAATCCAGCAGTCAGAGTTTGAAATCTCGAAAACATCTTTTCAATGTCTTCATCATCCTCCATCTTGAAGGCTTCATACTTCTGGATTAAGGCAAGAGCTTTTGTCTCCTTGACTTGAGCATTTCCTTCATGAGTCATTTTCAAGGACTCATATATGTCATAGGCTGTTTCCCTGTTAGATATCTTCTCATACTCAGCATGAGAGATAGCATTCAGCAAAACAGTTCTACATTTATGATGATTCCTGAAAAGCTTCTTTTGGTCATCATTCATTTCTTGCCTTGACAGCTTCACGCCTCTGGCATTTACTGGATGTTTGTAACCATCCATCAGAAGATCCCATAGATCACCATCTAGACCCAGAAAGTAACTCTCCAGTTTATCTTTCCAGTATTCAAAGTTTTCACCATCAAATACCGGCGGTCTAGTATAACCATTGTTACCGTTGTATTGCTCAGCAGAGCCAGATGTAGATGCAGGTGTAGGTATAGTCCTTTCACTTTCATCAACCATCTTTTAAATGAAGCGTTTTTCTCTTCCTGAATCTTTTCTAAACACGGTTAAGTGCTTGCACCTTAGAACCGGCGCTCTGATGCCAATTGAAGGATAGAAAAACACTTAGAAAGGGGGGGATTGAATAAGTGTGACTTAAAATCTTGAGCGATAAAAATAAAATGCACAATTATTTTTATCCTGGTTCGCTGTTAACGAAGCTACTCCAGTCCACCCCCGCAGAGATGATTTACCTCAACTGAGGATTTAATCCACTAATCGCACGGATTACAATGGTTTTCCACTTAGCCGCAACTAAGTCTTCCAGAGTCTTCTGATCACAACCTGATCACTCCAGGAACAACTGCTTAGTTCACTCCTAAGACTTTTCTAGAGTCTACTGATCAACACGATCACTCTAGGCTTAGTTCACTCCTAAGACTTTCTGCTCAGCCAACTGCCAAGACTTCCTGCTCAGCCAACTGCCAAGACTTCCTGCTCAGCTAACTGCCAAGACTTCCTGCTCAGCTAACTGCTAAGACTTCCTAGAGTATACTGATCAACTGATCACTCTAGTTCCTTACAACTTAATGTAATCTATTCAAGAGTTTACAAATGCTTCTTAAAAGCGATAATCACAACTGTGATATTTCTCTTACAATTTAAGCTTAATCTCACTAAGATATTACAACAGCAATGTAGTGAGCTTTGATGAAGATGAAGATTCTGAGTTTTGATTTGAACAGAGTTTCAGCAAGTTAATTTGAATTGTATTGGTGCGAAAATCGTTAACCTTGCTTCTCATCAGAACTTCATATTTATAGGCGTTGAGAAGATGACCGTTGAATGCATTTAATGCTTTGCGTGTTCCGTACAGCTTTGCATTTAATGTTATACGCTTTTGTCAACTACCTCGAGCCTTGTTCACGCTGTGTCTACTGACGTAGCCTTTAGTAGCTTTAACGTTCCTTTTGTCAGTCAGCGTAGTCTGCCACGTGTACTTCCTTCTGATCTGATGTTTGTGAATACGACGTTTGAATATCATCAGAGTCAAACAGCTTGGTGCACAGCATCTTCTGATCTTCTGACCTTGAAGTGCTTCTGAGCGTGATACCATCTTCTGATCTTCAGTGCTTCTGATCTCATGTTCTTCTGATGCTTCCATAGACCCATGTTCTGATTCTGCTTCGACCATCTTCTGATGTCTTGCCAGACCATGTTCTGATGTTGCATGCTGAACCATTTGAGACACATCTTCTGAGCGCTGAATTATGCGTACTCTTTATATATATTTCCTGAAAGGGAAATTGCATTGGATTAGAGTACCATATTATCTTAAGCAAAATTCATATTATTGTTATCATCAAAACTAAGATAATTGATAAGAACCAATCTTGTTCTAACACTAAGTTGAGGTTGAGTTCGGCTTATCATCCTCAGACAGACGGTCAGACCGAAAGGACTATTCAATCGTTAGAAGACTTGTTGAGGGCATGTGTTCTAGAGAAGGGAGGTTCGTGGGATACTTATCTTCCGTTGATAGAATTCACTTACAACAACAGTTTTCATTCTAGTATCGGAATGGCACCTTTTGAAGCGCTATATGGTCGTAAGTGTAGAACTCCATTGTGTTGGTTCGAATCAGGCGAGAGTGTGGTACTCGGACCTGAGATGGTAAGAGAGACTACAGAGAAGGTGAAATTTATTCGTGAAAAGATGAGAAGTTCACAGAGTAGGCAAAAGAGTTATCATGACAAGCGAAGGAAAGATTTGGAATTCCAAGCTGGTGATCATGTATTCTTAAGAGTTACGCCTATGACTGGTGTTGGACGAGCTTTGAAATCGAGGAAGCTTACTCCGCGTTTTATTGGTCCTTATCAGATATCGGAGCGAGTTGGCAAAGTTGCGTATCGGGTGGCGTTACCGCCAAGTCTTGCTAATCTACACGATGTATTCCATGTGTCCCAGTTGAGGAGATACATTGCGGATCCATCCCATGTGATTTAGATGGATGATGTGCAAGTGCGTGAGAACCTGACGGTTGAGACGATGCCGGTGCGTATTGAGGATCGTGAGACTAAGACTCTGCGAGGCAAGGAGATCGCCTTGGTGAAAGTCGTATGGTTAAGTGCGGCAGGTGAGAGTTTGACCTGGGAGTTGGAGAGTAAGATGTGAGACTCCTATCCTGAGTTATTTGTAGCAGGTAATCTTTATTTTCGAGGACGAAAATTTTTTAAGTGGGGGAGGGTTGTAACGCCCGTAAATGTGTTTTTCTGATTAATTGTGATGTTTGCTACATTTCCCTAATTTTACCGTTTTTGAGTCGAGTCAGTCGGTAAATATTAATTATGTTAATATTTTACTTATTACTTTCCATGTGTGTAATTATTATGTTTTGGGTGTTAATTGGTTAGAATTAATGTTTAGTAACATTTGGGCCAAAATTAGAATTTATGAAAGTTGAGTGGGTGAAAATGAGAAGTAGAGAAATAGAAAGAGATATAGAGAGAAAAAGAGATATTTTGAGATATTTTGGGAAAGAAAGAAAGAGAACTTGTGAAGAGAAGAGAAAGAAGAGAAAAACAAAGAGAAGAAGAGAAGTGTAGAAATCCAAACCAAGCTAGAGCCAAGAATCTAACCAAGGTAAGGGGGATGAATCTAGTTTATCTTGATTGTATGATTCTTATAGTTTTGCGTGTTTTGTTCTTGTTCTTGCTCTTTTCTAAGCTTGACCAACAATGGTGGATTGGGTGTTTTTGTGAGTTTTGAAGTTATAAACTTGATTTTGTGGTGTGTATGTGTACTATGATGTTAGATATCCCCATGGATCATGTTTGTTTTTCATTTCTCCATGTTTTCTTGCTCATGAGGAAATTATTAGGTTATTGACATTTAGTGAGTGAACCATGGATCATTGATTTTTAGAATGAATATATGGTATGTATGGATTGTGTAGAATGTGTAGGGAAGCTTATTTGAGGTTTTGAGATAATTGGGTGGGGTTTTGCAGGTCTGTTGCAGAACTGATTTTTCTAGGTTTACGCAGGTCCGCTGAGCGGAGGGGGTCCGCTGAGCGGAGGTCCTTGTGCAGAAAAATCTCTGTGAAGGTCTGCTGAGCGGAGGTTCTGTGTTTTTGTCTGATAATTTTCTTTCTGGGTCCGCTGAGCGGAGCTCAAGCGGACTGTGCGAAATTTTGTTTTCCAAACTTCGTTTTGTTGTATCTTTTGAACCGTAGGTCGTTTCTACGCGCTGTTTGAAGTATTATGAGAACCCTTGAGTATCCTTTATGATAAAGAGGAGTGTGTTGGTGGTTGAATGATTTTTCATAAATGTATTTTGAGGAATGATATTTGCTAATCAAGTATGTTTTGACGGTATATGTGTACTGTGTGAATATGAACGCCTGAGTGGCAATTTTGATGATGTATCCGTGTGGATTAATATAACCAGTGTGAGGTAGATATGTGACCGAGTTATATTATTATTGTTGTTGTTGTTATGTAATCGAGTCGTTTGTATGCACAGCATAACATTTCAATACGTTAATGGCAGAATGCTGTTAACAGATGGCCTGCGGGCATTGGTTACTAGTAGGAGCTTAATGCTCGGTAACGGTATATTAGCCTGAGTGGCAAGAGGTCATCAGTGGGAGCTAAATGCTCGATGACGACAGCCTGCGGGCTTCCTGAGTGGAATAAAGTCCCAGCATAATGCTCGGCAGGTGTATTTGTCATAATGACAAGGAGGAGTTTTACTCCGGATTTGGTACCACATGCATGTGCATAGTCGAGTCTCATTCATCACCATTTATACTTACCATTATGATCTCACTCATTTATCGCATTACTTGTATATATTGATTGTGGCCGACTTGGTGGATTACTCTATTGTATGATTCTTGATGATACTTGTTGGCATTACTATATTTATCATGCTTTCATTATGAATTATATTCTCACCCTTCTGCCTTAATGTTACCTACTCGTGGGTAATGTGCAGGTGATCCGCAAGTGTAGGTGCTCTCTTTGTAGTCGTCCGTTTTGGTGTCGTCCGCTCGTGATACGTAACACCTAGGGGGGATCGAACACTTATTTTGTAGATAATGCTTATAGGATCCTTTTGATGTATATTTGATCCTTTAGATGCATTCGTATTATGTATTTTGGATACCTTCTCATACGGTATATTTTGGAAGAATGTTGTGGATATTTTGTTTACCGATGCATATATATAAGTATGAATACATTCAGGTGTTTATGAGAATCTTTCCTCTTGATTATTTGTCTTACGCATCTTTTGCGAGTATGTTATGTTTGGTTATGTGGTTACTTAAGTGTAACGCCCTAATTGTTTTTTATGAATTTAATTTCTATACTCTGATATTTGTACCTATATGCCTGGGTAGAATTGGGGTGTTACAACCTGCACCAAAGGGATTACCTTCCATGGTTCTGACAAGCGTACCTGTATAAGAAGAGATCATTTGCTATAGTTCTAGCAAGCCTACCTGGATGAAACAGATTCACCTGTTTGGGGACTCACGACTCGAGGGTCGGAGAACACACCTGTCACAACACGAGGGTTGGATACTCACGACACGTGGGTCGGAAAATACACCTATCATAACACGAGGGTTGGAAACTAGGCTTTTGTGGTATGATTTGAATTTTGATGTAACAGTCAGACGGGAACTGACTACCAGATGGGAACTAGATTTAATGTAACAGTCAGACAGGAACTGACTACCAAACGAGAATTGGATTTGACGTAACAGTCAGACGGGAACTGACTACCAAACGAGAATTGGATTTTGTAAGGATTTGCCAGGACGAGAACTGGACTTTGTAAGGATTTGGATTTGCAAATGAAAATTGGGCTTTGATAGTATATGAATGTACTAGATGATATGCGTGGTTTGATGTGTATGTATGTATGCTGATGCTGATGTCAATCCTAAGATTTTATCTCCTTATTGAACCTGTTTAGACCATATTTGCACCTACACCACGGCTATGCTTATGCCGGCTTGGTAATGTGGATAATGCTTATGCACAAGCGTATACATAGATTGAACAACAAGGTTGATATCATCGGTAAGGTTACCGGGATACATCAATCAGGTGATTGGGTGAATATCTCCGTGAGGTTGCTATCATCAGTAAGGTTACTGGCATCGGTAAGGTTACCGGAAAGCATCAATCAGGTGATTGGAAATAAACCAACAGTAAGGTTACTGTCATCGGTAAGGTTACCGGAAGCATCAATCAGGTGATTGGGAAAAATATCTCAGTAAGGTTACTGGCATCGGTAAGGTTACCGGAAGCATCAATCAGGTGATTGGAATTAATATCTCAGTAAGGTTACTGTCATCGGTAAGGTTACCGGAAGCATCAATCAGGTGATTGGAAATAAACCAACAGTAAGGTTACTGTCATCGGTAAGGTTACCGGGAAGCAGGTGGATAGTATAGCTTAGTACCAGAGTTTTGAATGTATGGGATAATGCTTATGCTCATGCTTATGTTGATTGATGTAATGAGTTTGAACTAAATAATGTCTTCTATAAGACTACCTAGAAAGGCGTGGTGTAATGTATGTAATGCATGACTTATGTATATTTTCATGATGCTCCAATGCTAGGTTGTTGGTAACCGAAAGCGTATATAGCTTGTTAAAGTTGTAAGGTTGTTGGATGCTAGCGTGATTTCCCAATACCTGCTTTTGAACTTTGAAGATCTTAGCTAGGAGAAAGATTTGTCGGGTGTTGTAAAGTGTGAGAACGCCTTTTCCTTTTGATGTGTGCCTTGCCCCAGTTTGGCTCCTTGAATTACTCCACGCCTTTAACCCTTTGAGGTCCTCCACGCCTTTAACCTTTGAATTGTTTACCTTATGGTTTTTATATCCAATGCCCCAATGTTTAGTGGAAAAAGATGCCTATGATCTCCAAGTTATGAGGGAGGTGCCCCGAGAAATAATCTTGTCGTATGCTTCGACGTTTGGGTTGAAGGGGTATGCCCTTGGTCTCCAGGATATGGAGGGTTATCCAGATTGTTCTATCCTTTTGAATTTATCCCATGTTTGACATGCCCCTGCTTGTTGTTGCTTCGAGATGTGCCCCAAGTCGATTGAACCTTTAGGATGAATGCCCCTAGTTAATAGGATGTTTGATTGCATGCCCCTGTGATCCTTGAAATTTTGCCCCTGTTTAGGAGAATCCCCTAGATGTGGTTCCCCCATTCCAGAGTCTTTATTCGAAATGATCACCTTTGATTAAACTAGTTTCGAGATTTCCTCGATGCTAAGTGTATATTCGTAGATGACGTTGTACCATTTGAGAAGTAACTCCAATGTGATGCGTTTGCAAGTTTTGAAATCGAAGTCCGTTATGAATTAGGACAGGATGATTAGAAGTGAATGCCTGAAGAAGCGTGGTGGTTAGAAATAGTTTTAACAAACTTTAGGAGTCAGTAATAACAGAATCCTGCTTAGTATGCTTTCATAGTTAACCTTGCCTCAATTAGGACTTTTGAATGTTGTAACTTGGCTTGGTTCATGTTTTAAGAAATAATGGATATAAGGCTCAAAATTTTATTTATCCCACCCCTTTCTCCTTGATGTTCTCCAGATCCTAAAAATTCGCCTAATCCAATGAATGTGCTTTGTTTTCAAGAGAATCGCTTCAGTCTTGATGTTGAGCAGAAGCATTAGTAGAGATCCAAACACCGATGAGAAATGTTGTAAATATCCAAGCATTGACGGGAAGCTTCGGTGATTTAACAGTCACAAGATTATCCTTTGTATTTTGCCTTTGTTTTTATCCCTTATTTTTTGCATGAGCCAATTCCTTTGAATTTGATCCATCGGGATGCCCTAAATTTTGCCTAAGTCATGGAATTTTCATTTTGACTTAGCGGCGTTTTCCTCTTTTTTTTAATGCTCCTTTTGATCTTTGGATTTTGAATATCGTGACTACCATGTTGATTTTGATTTGTGAGCTTCGCCTTTGATGCTTCCTCGATCTTAAATGATATATTGAGGAAGAAGATGTTGTGAATGTTATCTCCATTGCTTCCTCAATCTTGGATGAACATGAGGAAGATGATATGCTAGAACCTTTGCTTGAATCCTTGCTCGGATTGACTGATTCTCTTCACAACCAAAATACACCATTGAATTAATCGAAATCTACCCATGCCCCTGGTTAAAATCAAGGTTTATTTGAAAAAGTAGAAACAAGCTCCAACTCCTGGCTCGAGGGGGTAACGAGGGATTAACATCCTTATATCTCCACTGTTTGGGAATTGAAACAATGCTTGTACATCGTCGGTTCGGTCTTACCTTGAAAGCATATGTTTAGCTGGACTTAGTTATTTATATTCGTCATTCTCCCTTAAGTCTGTTAATAATTCTAAAACCTGGAAAGTCGTAATAGTGAGCGAAATGAATTAACTCCAAAACCTGCATGGTCATCCCATTAGAATTGCTGATCCGAAGGTACAACTTTTTGAGTAACACTTAGCGATCGTAGGGGTCAAAATTCTGATCATGGTAAACACCTATTGATCCTAGGGACAAATCTCCTTTGTAGATCCATCGACCTTGTTTTACTCCTTAGTTCATGGATTTGTAGTAGTAAGGGTAACCTCGAATTTTCCTTGGGCACGTCAAACCGGTAGGGAATTTTCCTTTGACTGAACCTCTTTTGCTTTTCCCAAGGATAATATCACGTCATTTGCAACCTCCAGATTTTGTAGATTGATAAAGGAAATCTATGACCCCTTTTGCCCCTTGATGTGGAGTCCACATATGTCGCCTTCTCTCCATCGTAGTTATGTATCTTTGTTTAGGATTTTTCCCCAGTTGGACTAATCCTTGCTCCCAGGTTATCGTAGAGCGTCCTTGAAAGTTTGATATGTTCTAAGATGAACCCCTTTATGACTAGATACATCTTGAGTGTGTCTATGAGGGAACTCTTGGTTGAACTAATCCTTGCTCGATGAAAACCTTTATTGTATTTATAATCCTGTTATGACAAGGCATGGACATGCGGATGGCATGGTGAAAGACATCCCTTTTTTCTTAGTAAGGCTTATTCCTCCTTTCTCCATAGTTTATGATCCTCTTTGGTCTTCTTCGGGAATTTCGGGAAACTGGCTAGCACGGTAAGTATGGACACGGGCGAAGATGCAAATGTAAATGTATGATTGCATGAAAATGCAAATGCATGCGTATGTGAAAGACTCCTTGTATTATAACTCCGTGTATGCAATGTAGACGTGTAACATATGATCCTAGGGATAGCCTTAGAGGTGATATTAGACCCTCTTGGAATCTTTGCAGGATAAATGTTATGACACGCTAAGGGAAATCCCTTAGATGATGTAGTGTGCAGAAGGTAGCGGCTGGTGACCGTTCAAGACAGTTACCAAATCTCATGGCCATCGAGAGAGCAATCAACGTGTACCAATGAAGTTGTCCTTGGTGGGAAGATTCTCTGTGTGGAACATAACTTATCTAAGGACGATATCGGATGAAGTGAAATCCCTACAGGCTAGGGATGAAAGATGTATAGATGGGAATCCAAACCCTACAAGTTAGAGGGTGCGCGGAAACAAGCATGGAGTGACCGTTCAGGACAGCCACTAGATCTCATAGCCATCGAGAGGCCAATCGAACGCATGCTAATAAAGTTGTCCTTCGGGGAAGGACGCGTCGTTTTGAAAACACATGGATGTAAAAGAAAATCCCTATAGGCTAGGGAGTACGTAGGAGCAAGCACGGGGTGACCGTTCAAGAAAGTCACTAAATTGCATGGCCATCGAGAGGCCAATTGACGTGCGTAAACGAGGATGTCCTTCGTGGGAAGGACACGTAGTTGTAAGAATACAAGGATATATAAGGAAAGTCCCTACAGGCTAGGGAGTGCGTAGATACAGGCGCAGAGTGACCGTTCATGACAGTCACTAGGTATCATGGCCATCGTGAGGCCAATCAACGTGCATAAATGGAGGTGTCCTTCGTGGGGAAGACATGGTTTTAGAAATAGGGTTCCTGCAGGCTAGGGAACGCATAGGAATACCTGCAAAATCAAAATGCAAGATATTCGCAGTATAAGCCCTAGGTTCATAGGTTCGACGTAACGGCTTAGGGTGCCAACCCTTCCCATTGGTATGTTCTAGAAGGTCTCATGGGGTCGTTCATAGCCGCCGAGACTTTTTGTCTCTTTGGATTTTGGAACAACTCATTTTATCCATGAAGTTCGAATTTTAGGAGTAGCTTCCCAGAGAGATTAGCCAAATACCAAGTCCAGCCCTCAACAAGGTCAAGCCTCGTATCAGACCTTTTCGGATATTCAACCCACTCTGAGTGGAATTATAATAAGACTCGTAGGCGATGTAATTCCCCTCTGGTCTTAAATATAATTCCCACGCTTAGGTTTAACAACAATTTGTATACAACCCAAAATATGCAGTAAAATAACAAATATTCAAGTACACAAATATTTAATTAAATCATGGTAAACAATTGAAATTGCGAATAAATTAATGAATAAATAAAAATTTAGACATTTATAAAAAACCCATAAACCCTAAAATGGCGAATAAGCCAAACCCTAAAAAATTTGCCAAAACCCTAAATGATTCGCCTAAACCTAAACCTTGCCTAAACCTATAGGACCATAATAATTCACCATAGTGTTGTCCCCAGCAGAGTCGCCAGCTGTAGCAACCTTCCCTAAAAATATAGCTTTTAGAGTCGCCACCTATTCTGAAGGGCGAATAGGAAACCCTACGCAGTTAAGAGATCGGGGTAAGTTATTATAATCAGGTCGAAGGAAGGTGTTAGGCACCCTCAACCCTTTCCTTTTGGCTTTGAATCTAAGGGTCAAGTTTCATAGCTTAAAGTTAAGGTTAATAGCTAAGTAATTGAATAGGGGGAAAATTGAGATTTTAGGGAGGGGGACTCGCCTTGGTTATCCAAGTGCCTACGTATCTCCTTAGGGAGAATCAGAGTCAACGTAGTTCGGGCACAGGGTTGTACGCCTTAGAATTGATATTAGTGGTTTGAAGGCTTTTTGAATGGCCTATCGTAGTTTGAATTTGAAATACGAAGTTCGAAGGTATTTTGAATTACCTTGTCGTAGTCGTGAACATCGCAGTGTTTAAAGGGATGTAAATCCGTGGTATAGTGGTTTAGTGTTTTTTAGATGTTTTGGGCGTACAACCCTGATTTGATATGGCACTGTTAGATGCGATGACCAATAGATTTGGTCAGTATAGCTAACGGATTAAGGGGCATTGCTGGTTACTCAGATCGATAGATTGATCGTCGCGGGCAGCAAATTAAATGTGTTGTGGATTTTATGTATTTTTTATCTCTCGTCTAATGCGACTAATAGATTTAGTCGGGTCGAGGAGAGAATTAATGTTAATGAATCAATTAAATTAATCGAAATCATTTCTCGCCTACTGCGACTAATAGGTATAGTCGGTTCGAGGAGAAAATTAATATTAAGATTAATGTTTTGCCAAACGGTAATGGGATCGGGCAAACCCTAATGCATACAACCTTTATAGGGTTTTTGTGATAATAATTAAAACTAATTAAATAAATTAATCGAAATAATCGAATAATCGGAGAAAATGCTATACTCATAACCCTAATCCTAGTTTTATTATATTAATCTTAATTAAAATTAATTGATTAAATTACACAAAACATTGTTTCATATTAAATCTAAATAGATAAAAAAGACAAAAAAAATATATACAAAACCTGGCTGGGATTGTATGTGACCATATTGGGTGCCTATGATATGCACCTCATCTTCCTGGGCGTTAGATCTTGCTAGTCGCCTATCTGTTGGCTAGATGGTGAGGGCGCACCGTAGGACCTTTAGGAATCATGCGTACCTAATTTGCCATCTTGTTGTTTCACAAAAAATATATGGTAGGAGTGGGGATCGAACCCCCTCCATCCAGGTCACACGCGTTTGCTCTTACCACCTATGCTAGGCGTTAGTAATCAATAAGTTATGGATGCAGAAATAATATAAGCGAAATGAAAATTTGAATTTGGGGGGAAACGCACATTGATGAACCGTCTTCTTCCTCGTAACATACAGAGATACAGCAACGGTTTATTCTCATAGCCATTGATCTGCAGATTCCAAACGTATAATACCAACATAATAAACCATAAACATGAACCCAGATTGACTGTATAGCACATCCCGAAACCAATGGAACTATTAATTTTGGTTAATTCTTCCTCTAACCTACAGGCCCCAATTTGTGTGACTGAAAACCTAACTATTGTGATTCTTGCAAACAAACACCAAAACCAAATTAAATCTCCAGAAAGCTCATAAACCTCAGTCTAAACACGAATATATGATTAAAATCGATTTATTAAACGTGCATCATGAGAATCGGAACGGAGAGGGTTTATGCAAACCGTGACCAATAATAGCGTGATTTTGGAGGTGCTTATGACTTTTGGCAATCCAAAACGCTTCAGGGAGGATCGAGGGTTTGATCTGGATGTGTGGAATAACTCGAATTCGCTTCAAACATCTGCTGCCATAGCCAATAAGTTCACGTTTTTCCAGTGCCAAACAGAGTCCTTTTTTGCGGCCCCCAATCCCCCCCTGTGTACTATAATTTTTGGTCCTTATATTGCAATGGATTAGGTCAACCCAACATGTGAAATCTCTATCATTAACATATTAAGATCTGATTGAAAAAGATATTGAAACTTTCCAATTTAGTCTTCCATCACCATTCACTCATGCTGCACGGTTTCTTAGTCTTCTTGATTTTTGTGATTTAATCAATCATTTATATTTTGTGCATTTTTATTCAATATTTTAAATGAGTAAAAGAAAATAAAAAATGATAAATAACAATCATTATGATAACAATAATCCTAATTAATAATAATAATAATAGTTAATAATAATATATACAAATTCTATAATAATAACCCTAGATAATATTAATAATAATATCACCTAATATTAATATTAGTATTAATAATAAAATTAATAATATTAAATACTAATAGTTAGAAGTAATAAAAATTACTAATAATAATCCAAAAAAAAATGCAAATGTTAGTAAAAGGAAAATAATATTAACCAATGATGAAACCCTTGAAACACCTGTTAATCGCACCCCAGTTATTTCTCAGGATATTTTATAAGAGAGCGGGTTTGACAATAGGAATGTCAAACCCCATGACTCTTAATTTTGACCCTTGATGAATTAAAAGATATAGATCTGATCGGGCAAATTTTGGGGTACAACAGACTCGTTCTGACTTCCTCTATCATATATGGTCTAATGTACGACCCGTTATGGTATTCTATTTCCAAGATCTAATTCAGTTACTACGAACGGTGCTGACACGATCAACCTTCCAAGATCTAATTCCATCATCACGAACGGTGTGGACACGATCAATTTTCTAAGATCTAATTCAGTCACTACAAACGGTGCTGACACGATCAACATTCCAAGATCTAATTCTATCATCACGAACGGTGTAGACACGATCAACTTTCCAAAGTCTAATTCAGTTACTACGAACGGTGCTAACACGACAAGAGATCTAATTCAGTCACTACGAACGGTAGTGACATGATCAACCTCCAAAAATATAACTCTACCATCACGAACGATATAGACGCAATCAAAGTCTAAATCAGTTACTATGAACGGTGCTGACACGACCCACACTCAAGGATTTAATTCATTTACTACGAAAAGTAATGACACGATCAACATTCAATAACTACGTCTCAAACATTTCAAGTCCAGATATAGTCTAATGTACGACTTGTCCTAATACTCATCCGGATGGCATCTCTAAGCCCATCCCCCAATGGTAAATTTTTTTGGGTATTCTAGTGTTCAATCCTCTTCCACCTTCAGATACCGATTGGCATACAAACAACTCTACATCTTCAGGTTTAAGAAAATTGAACAGGGGCAGTTGTCATACCCCAAAATTTTCCCATCCCATTTCTCTCATTCAAGCTCATACCAAAGTTCAAGGCTCAAGGACACAACCTCCTAAACAACAACCCTCAAACTAGGGTTTTGTTTTTTTTCATAAGTAAAATCAAGTTATAAGACCTTAAATGGAACCCTTGGTCTCTCATATGCCTCAAAGGATCCTCATGCCAAGTTGCAAGCTCTAATTCATAAGATTGCTCAGTCAAAAGTTCAAATGGTCAACAGTCGACTAGTTTGCCCTAAAAGTCAACTGTGGTCAAAGTACAGTCAAAACTCCTGATTTTTTTGTCAACAACCTTATTTTGAAGCATCATTCACCATTTGATCAAGGATTGATCATGGTTCATCAAGGAAAGTTCAGAAATCAACAAATTCAAAAGTTTCTAAATTAGGGTTTTCATTAGAGAAAGTCAATTGATTTTTGACCAGCCATAACTCCTACATGGAACATTAGAAATTTTCCATCCAAAGCTCATTTTGAAGGAAATTGAATTCTCTACAATTTTGTCTCTCACAAGCCAAGTCCAAAGATGCTTCATTTGAGAGATATGACTCAAAACATTATAGGTCCTTTTGAAAGTCAACCAAAAGGCATCTTTTTCAAAAGAGCATACACGGAGCATGGAAAATTATTTTGACATGGGACCAAAGACATTGGTTAGAGTACTCCTCAAGGTTTCTAAAAAGTCCAAGAACTTGAAAAAATGTCTAGATATGAGGAAATGGCAAGGTGCACAAGTTCACCTATTTTCAAGGGCATGCATGAAGAGAAAAAACCCAAAACTCCAAATATTTCCAAATGGGCTTAAATTATTTTTATCCTATCATTATTCTAAGCCCATGAACGCCCCAAAACAAGAGCCTTTTTACTTTTATTGTTTTATTAATTATTTTATGGTTTTTAATCATTTTAAATTATAAATTAATTATATAAAATAGTAAAATTAATAAGAGATCTTATTTTTTTTATTTTAAGTTAGGAAATCAATCAAATATATTCCTCCAATCTGCCAAATTCGTTTACATGGCTTGAGGTGCAAGAAAGATCAAATTTTGGAAGTTTTGATTTAAAAGATCCAATCAAATATTTTGTGATCAATACAAGATATTTTGGTGTGCTTTTTTTTTAAGCAACCCCACACATATATATACTTCACCATTAGACTTCATTCACAAGTTTTTGCAAACCCTAGAGATGCCTAAAGAACAAACCCTAATTCTTAGGTTTTTGTCCAAAAATTGCAAAACACGATTTTCACTCCCAAAGCCAATTCAGGCCGTCTCATCCATCCAAACATCATTGATCGCGACTTTACGTGTCTATAAATCTGATGACTGCAAGTGCACAGTCGTGTCGTGTAGTTTTAAAAGATATCGAATCCACAGGGACTATGAATCGATCTACCGTTATCTAAGGTTACTATGTAAAGCTAGGGCTACTAAAATTTTGATTGTTCCTAAGGGAGAGTGATTGTGAGGAATAAAGAATATAATAAAAGACAGGTATCAGTATGTATTTCGTTTAACTTAAGGTAATCCGAAGGTCCATTGGCTTTTGCATAATTAAATTAAAAATCTTTACTAATTCAATTGATTAAAAATCCTCGTCTCAAACTTTCGCTCTGTTGATTCAGATTACTATCCTAATCCTAATGTACGCTTTCGCCATCCCATTAGATTTTAGAAGAGCTTTTTGGAAACAACGTAATTAATAAAATGCCTATTTTATGAAGTTGTTATCTATTTAAATCTCCTAATCTCAAACTTTCGCTCTGTTGACTCGGAGCAAGCTAATATCCCTAACGTACGCTTTCGCCATCCCGCTCGGGTGTAAAAACAATTTTTGAAAATAAATAAGTCCCAATTAGTTTTAATACGCTTTCGCCATCCTTAAAACTAATGTCCTATGTCTACTATCTGGTTAACGATCTCAAACTTTCGCTCTATTGATTTTAACCTTTGACTGTCTTAACCCCTCAAACTTTCGCTCTATTGGTTTTAAGACTTCACTAATTAAATTAGACATATAAACCAAAAATAGGTGAAATTTAATAAAACATAATTAAGCCAATTTATTTCGGATCCCACAGTTAACTTACTCTACATACCGACACCTTAGTAATTTAGCCAGACATATTAATACGGTTAAACATGCATAAAGAGATTCAGTTTATAGTAATAGGCATGTTAATAGGCATACAATATATCATGCAAATAAATATATAAATAAGGCGGTAAATATTGAACCTGAATTAAATAAATGGCAAATAAATCTTCAAGTATCGAACCTCCACCACAGGTTGGCTGGATCGTTCTTCGGAATTTAAACGGACGGAAAATAAAACAAGGAAATAAAAGCGATAAATCTAACGTAAGGCTAGATTTATAAAAAGTTCACAACAATTTCCGGTGTAGAAATCGTTGCGAGAAAATAAGTGTTTGAATGAAAACAGGATGAAAATACGGTTCGCGGTACAATTTCGGCAGCACTTCGTTAGCAGAAAATCGGACAGTTTGGACTGAAGTGACTGCTTCTATTTATAGGGGATGCTTTGAAGTGACGTTGCGTGAAAAGAGGAGCTTCCAACAGACTGGCTTGGAGACGTGCGTCTCCGATTCTTCAGGAAGACTGGGCGCGTGACTTGAGACGTGCGTCTCAAGTGGAGAATCTTTAGGGAAGTGAAGACGTGCGTCTCCCTTTTGCTGAGGTGGCATAGACGTGCGTCTCTGCTTACTTGTGTGGCTTGGGCTGCTTTCCTTCGTGGGATGGATTGCTTCATTGGGTCTTTGGGTCTCTTTCAGCACACTTGGGCCTCATTTGCACCCCTCTTTCACTTCAGCACTCCTTTTTCATCTTTTAGGCATAGATAGGGGTCGTTTTAGCTCCATTTCTTCTCTTTTTCACAATTAGTCATAATAAGAGTGTAAAACCTGAAACAAAGCAAAAACTCGCGTAATATCATAATAAATCGATATAATAAACGGAAAAATGCTATAAATATCTATGGATTTCAAGCTAAATATACGATATAAAATCGTGTTATCAAATTCCCCTAGACTTGAACCTTTGCTTGTCCTCAAGCAAAATAACAAGATAGAAATAGGAGGACAGCGGAATGAAATACGCTTCCACCACGTCGTTCGGTCATACTCAGCTACATTGTGTTCTTGTTTGAAAATAATGTTGCAGATTCAAGCAATAAACTTATTGTAGCGACACTAGACAACTCCCAGTATGCATACCAATCCGAATCATGTCATTATAGCTCGACCTTTGACTCGTCATCATGTTTTACCCTTTTCATTCGTGCGCAATCACATTAAGCCCATTATCTTGACACGCACATAGCAGATTAGTCGGTTAGTGACTATGATCCTTCTCATGGAGTTCTGGCACAATTATGTGGTATACTCCTTAGCGCTCATTTGAGGATTGTGGGGAATAGGACAAAAGTCCTTCCTACCAAGTTCAGTACCAGATGACTTCTGAACCAATCAACAATGAGTTTTTAAATTCTTTGTATTTGAGATTTGCGACCGTTAGGTTAAATGATCTTGTGAGGATCACCTTACTTAGTAGACACATTTCTTATTATGGTTAAGCACATAATTATTATTATGAGGATCATACACTTATATTCATCGACTCTCTGCGTAGTTGGTATCTAAGACGGTGCCGACTGCTAGAATAAACTACTAAGGGTTACTTCAAAAATTAAAATCGATGGTTTCGGTATAAAGGGTATTCAAATCGGTTACGCATACTTGGGGGTTTTAGAGTGTAGGGACAATAAGGATATTGACTTAAATTTTAGCCAATTGCTATGCGTTTGGTGTTTAGGTAGCTTCGTATTTCTCGAACGTGTGGGGTTTTTGCGTTTATCGTTTAAGAGCAAAAAATTTTGTTATGGCTCAAGAAAATGGAAGAAATTGAAATAACTACGGAATTATAAAGATAACACTTGAAATTCCATAAATATTCTTTATTGAATTAGAAAAAAAACATTACAAGGAAGGGAAATAAAACTAGAAAGAAAAAGGGAAAATAAACTAAAGCAAGTAATTCGACTCCCCCAGACTTAGATGATGCAGTGTCCTCAGTGCATGAGAACTACTCCTCAATGTTGCGGTTGCGAGAACTGCTTGCGCCTCTTGTACGAACACGACGACGTCTATCAGTAGGAGAGCCATTTACACGAATGTTAAGATCATGCAATTGTGTAGCAATTTCAGTGTATTGGCCATCGTTCCTAATAGCATAGGCACGGTGCTCCTGTTGCATCTCTCGAATAAGCCTCAGTGTTTCATTTTGATTTGTCTGCATAGCTTGAAATAGGTGGTCTTGTCGTTGAATTGCAGCATACATGGCATCAAGAGTGATAGGCGGAGGGTTGTTTTGAGGAGGTTGGCTGTCATCAGCTTGTCCTTGGTTGAGTTCTTCTTCATTTGCATCCACAGGTTCATTAGGATGATCAGGTTGGTTATCTTGAGGATTGTCTTCAATAAGCCTCCAACGCTGAACATAACGGATTTTGATTCTGTCGGGGCACGAAAGGATGACATAAGGAATCAGAACTTTGTTGACGACCAAGGTGTATCGGCCATCATGGCGGGGTGAAACCAAGTGGGAGTCACGGCAATAAGTGAGGTCGAGTGATTGAGCAGGCATCATGAGATGAGAGAGTGAAAGGAGCTCATCACCAAGACCTAAAGCACAGGCCAAGGAAGTAATAATACCGCCAAACAGAAAGGGGTTTGTAGCAGGGGCGTTGACACAGCCTTGGATGTGTTGGAGCATAAACGGTGCGGCATTGAAACGAAGATTGTTTAGCGCACAGTAGAGGAAAAATAGTTCATGTTGATTTACCTTGTGGTTGTTGGATCTCGCAAAAACAGTATGCCCCAAAACACGATGAAAATAACGTATAGCGGGGTTTTGAATGTGAGAAGCATGTAGAGCCCTCCAACCAGTTTGAACTTCGCCAGTGAGATTAAACCATAGGTCGAAGGCGTGTTGTTCCCATGAACGACCATTGAGTTCTTGAAAGATAGTGCGGAGAGCATTTGGTGACGTATTAAAGTGCAAGTACGTAGCCACAACTTCTTGATCCAAAGTATATTCACGGTTGAACATCCGAAATTGGATGCTACCGGTTAAGAGTGGTTGATCAGAAGGAGTGTCGTAACTGAAAGAACTCAAGAACTCTAAGACGAGCGGCTCATAAGTAGGTACGAGTTCGGTACAAAGATGGTGTAGGCTAGATTTAGTGAGCAAACGGGTGACACCATCAATGAGGCCTAGAGTTTCTAGACATTCGATGTTCACAAATTTTGTGGGAACAACCGAACGTTCATAGAAAGCGAGGTATTTTGTTCGTTGAGCATCATTGTCGTCTTCTTGGAATATAACATTGTTAAGGTTAGGGGGTGGTCTCTCAGGACGCACACTACGGATGATTGAACGTGGAGGCATGATGAATTTGAAAATGGAAAATAGAAATGATAGTAGAAGGGTAGAAAAGAAATGGTATGAAGGTTGTGAAAAATAAGAGTGGTGGTGGTGTGGTTTTATAGTGAGGTTTGAAAATGGTGTGGTTAATGTAGAATTAAAATGAATTAATGGTGGTGTTTGAAGTTTGAATGGAATAGAGAAATGGGAAATGATGTACAGTTAAAGAGGTGAATGATGGAGGATGAATGATGTTAATGGTGTTTAAATGGAATAAATAGGGGAAGAATGAGGAAGAATGAATTTTGAAATTCAAATTCAAAATTCAAGAGGGAATAAAGATGGTCTGCATGGTCAAATGGTGCAGACTGCTGGCCTTGGGAGACGCGCGTCTCAGGCAGTAAGTCTGCTGGGGGACAGGGCATGGAGACGTGCGTCTCCTGTCCTTTGCATGCTGAGGTCTGGTCCCACAGAGTTGGAGACGTGCGTCTCCTAGCTTAGGGAGGTGATCTCCATGCATGCAATGGTCAAGACAGGTTCTGACAGATAACAATAAGTATGGGATAATAGTTCAGAACAGTGTCATTGTTTCATACTATAAACAGCAAAAATAGACTGAGTGAGAGATATGCATTATGAATATATAGCAGTCAGTCAGCAGAATATTATAACACAGCAGCAGTAGTGAATAAAATATTGCATTTAAAATTAAACCGGTACTGAGTGTTGACATAAGCAGAATGTAAAAGTGCAGAAAAATGAAAATCTAAACTAGGAATAGAAGTTGCTAAAACTAGAAATAAAATCTAATAATCTAAACGGTAACATCTAGCCACGTCTATTGTTGTGCACATTAGAATAAATGTGTTTGAAAACTTCGTCGAACTGAGCATTGACGGTGTCGATGAAGTCGAAGAAATGCATCTGCAAAGTGTGAAGCTCGTTGCGCACATGTTGTACATCTTGTTGTAGTGCAGTGATGGCTTGCTCGTGCGTGTTCAGATTAGGCATTCTTTGATTCACCGATGCGGTGGATGTAGCGGGTTGTTGTGGCTCGAGCTCGATATCAGTCATGTCAACAGTGTATTCATCAGCAGAATCTTCAGAAGGAGTCTCAGGCTCATACTCGGGTATAGGTTCATCTTCAGGTAAAGGTTCATACTCAGGAATGGGTTCATCTTCAGGTAAAGGTTCATACTCAGGAATGGGTTCATCTTCAGGTAAAGGTTCATAGTATCCAGGAGGTGTTTCAGGTTCAGATTCAGATACATGCATTTCCTCATCAAAATGTTCATAAGCTTGAGGAGTTTCAGGTGAGGGCTCTCTCTCAGGAATCTGACCATAGTAAAGCCAGTTGGCAGGGTTGTGCACACTCGTCCTAGGATTCGGTAAGGTGAACTGATACCAAACTTTGTTGTCAATGAGCAATTCAAACCGATCAGGTCCAAGGTTACCGATGATACCTCGATTAAAGCAGAAGTGAATGTCCATAGAGTTATGGGAACCAAGAGGTGTCAATCTAAGCAAAGGTACTCTCATTCCTATAGCATTAGCAATCATAGTGACAAATCCGCCGATCCTAATAGGTGAAACTTCGTCTTGCGTGATGCGCTCGAAGTTTGTTAGCATGAATGCGATGGCATTAACCGGGCGATTCTGAGAGGAGCAGAACATGATGAATAACTCTTCTCTAGAAACTTCAGTGACATTATCCGGTTTTCCAAAGATGTAGTGAGCAATGATCTTATGGAAGTATCTGAAAGCGGGGTTATGGATGTTCTCAGATTGGAATTCGTTTTCTTCAGGGTTGTCGTTTCCAGTGATCTTGCCCCAGTATCTTTCCAATTCCCAGTAAGCAAGACTGTCTTCAGCTACTTTGGTGTATGCATCTGATCCATGAGGTAGCTCTAGCATTTCAGCAAAATCTCGGATGCAAAAATTAAATTCCATACCAAAGAGTCTAAAGAGAATAACTCCTTTTCTCAGTCCTTGTCCACTGTTTGGAAGATAGGTCAGTGAGCTCAAAAATTCCAGAGTGAGTTTCCGGTAGGTACTAAACTTGCGGAACAAGTGAGAACCAGTCCAACCGATTTGGTCTAGCAGGTGCAAAATGCTCTCTTCGATACCAAGTCGTACCATAGTCGGTTGGTGAGGGTAGCAAGTCAAATCCATTTGTCTTTCAGTCAGCTTATTAAATCTTGCTTCTTGTCCTCTACCACGGAACACAACTTCCATATTATCGACTTCTTGCATCTTAGTTAGTAGTTAAGAAAAACCTAGAAGTTGAAAATATTAAGATTAAGTTAGAATTAGGCTAGTGTTTATTTAAAATAAAAAAAATAAAAATAAAAATAAAGAATAAAATTAAATAACAAGTTATAATAATAAATATAATTATAAAGGAAATATTTTCTCAAATTAAGATAGTAGTTATAATTATAATAATTATTATAAGATGTATGAAAAAGTAAAAATGATTAAAATTAAAATAATTAAAAATAGAATAGAATGTTTAAATGAAAATAAAAGATTAAAAATAAAAAATAAATTGAAATAGAAGAATAAATAAATGTGGGTTGTCTCCCACCAAGCGCTTTGTTTTATGTCGTAAGCTCGACGATTTAAAAATAGAAAACTATTTTTTCAAATGAGCGGGCAGCTCGTCAAGTTTAAAAACTTCGATGTTTTCATCGTGTTCGAGATGATGGTAATACTTTAGACGTTGCCCATTTACGACAAAAGGCTTTATGGTTTCTCCTTTGATTTCTATCGCTCCACTCGGAAATATGTTAGTTATTTCGAAAGGGCCAGACCATCTAGATCGTAACTTACCAGGAAATAATTTTAGTCTAGAATTAAATAAGAGTACTTTATCGCCTATGCTAAAATTTTTCCTAGATATACGCTTGTCGTGCCATTTTTTCGTTCTCTCTTTATAGATTTTGGCGTTTTCATAAGCGTCCTGTCTAAGTTCTTCTAATTCGTTTATGTCAAGAAGTCGTTTCTCACCAGCAGCAGTGTAGTTTAGGTTTAAGTTCTTAATGGCCCAATAGGCATTATGTTCTAACTCTACCGGTAGGTGGCATGATTTTCCATAAACGAGTTTGAATGGGGTAGTTCCTATTGGAGTTTTGAAAGCTGTTCTATAAGCCCATAAAGCTTCGTTTAGCTTGGTTGACCAATCTTTCCTAGATATAGCAACAGTTTTCTCCAATATTTGTTTTATTTCGCGGTTAGATACTTCTACTTGTCCGCTTGTTTGTGGATGGTATGGTGTAGCTATTCGATGATTTACTCCATATTTTCGAAGGAGTTTCTCAAGTATTCTTGAAATGAAATGGGAACCACCATCGCTAATTACCAATCTTGGCACACCGAACCTAGGAAAGATGACGTTTTTAAAGAGTTTGGTGACTACTCGTGTATCGTTTGTAGGAGAAGCGATAGCCTCTATCCATTTTGAAACGTAATCGACGGCTACGAGTATATATTGATTTCCAAATGACGATGGAAACGGACCCATAAAGTCTATTCCCCAGACGTCAAATATTTCTACTTCAAGAATGCCTTTTTGAGGCATTTCATCACGTCTCGAAATATTTCCGGTTCGTTGGCATCTATCACAGTTTATTACAGCAAAGTAAACGTCTTTCCACAGGTTAGGCCAGAAAAGTCCAGATTGAAGGATTTTGGCGCAGGTTCTAGATGTGCTATGGTGTCCTCCACACGGTGCAGAATGGCAGTGTGTAATTATACTTCCTATTTCTTCTTCATGTACACAACGTCTAAAGATCCCATCGGGGCCTCTTTTGAACAGGAGTGGGTCGTCCCAATAGTAATGTTTTAGGTCGTGGAAGAATTTCTTCTTCTGTTGGTAACTTAGATCAGGAGGAAGCACACCAGCAGCTAGGTAGTTTACGTAATCTGCGTACCAAGGTGTATCAGAGCGGGCTAAAGCTATTTCAGCTAAGTTGTTGGTTTCAGCGTTTGGATGGTATGGTTCGAATTCATTTGCTTCTAATTGAGCGATGAGTCTTTCATAAGGGAAATCGTCGTCAATTGGTACTTGTTCGGGTTTTAGATTTTCCAATCGAGAGAGGTGATCTGCTACGACATTTTCAGTACCCTTTTTATCTTTAATTTCCAGGTCGAACTCTTGTAGTAACAAAATCCATCTCAAAAGTCTTGGTTTGGCGTCCTTTTTGGTTAGGAGGTACCTAATGGCGGCATGGTCAGTGTATATGATTATTTTGGCTCCTACCAGGTAAGAACGGAACTTGTCTAAAGCAAATACGACAGCTAATAATTCTTTTTCTGTCATGGCATAATTCATTTGAGCTTCGTCTAGGGTTCTACTCGCATAGTATATGACATGTAGTTTCTTATCTTTCCTTTGCCCTAGAACGGCTCCTACAGCATAATCACTCGCGTCGCACATTATTTCGAAAGGCTCATTCCAGTCGGGAGGTTGCATAATTGGCGCAGAGATTAATGCTCGTTTAAGCGTATGAAATGCTTCAGTGCATTTATCGGTAAAAATGAATTCAGCGTCTTTCATTAGTAGTTCAGTTAAGGGTTTTGTAATTTTAGAGAAATCCTTAATGAAACGTCGGTAAAAACCAGCGTGTCCTAGAAAACTTCTTATTTCTCTAACGGTTTTGGGAGGTTGAAGGTTTTCGATAATTTCAATTTTGGCTTTATCTACTTCGATCCCTCTATCGGATACGATGTGTCCAAGTACAATTCCTTGTCGAACCATGAAATGGCATTTTTCCCAATTAAGGACTAGGTTTACGCTTACGCATCGTTTAAGTACCAGTTCAAGGTTCTCTAAACATGTTTCAAAACTTCCTCCACAGACAGAGAAGTCGTCCATAAAGACCTCCATTATTCCATCTAGGAAGTCGGCAAATATTGCCATCATGCATCTTTGGAAGGTCGCGGGTGCATTGCAAAGCCCAAAAGGCATTCGTCTATAAGCGAATGTACCATAGGGACAGGTAAACATGGTCTTCTCTTGGTCGTCAGGGTGGATAGGAATTTGGAAAAATCCGGAGTATCCATCCAGATAACAGAAATGCGAGTGTTTAGCCAAGCGTTCGAGCATTTGATCTATGAAAGGTAAAGGGAAATGGTCTTTTCGAGTAGCTTTGTTTAGCTTCCTATAGTCAATACACATTCTCCATCCAGTTTGGGTACGTTGTGCTACAAATTCGCCTTTAGCGTTAGTGATTACAGTAACTCCTCCTTTCTTTGGTACGACGTGAACATGGCTAACCCATTTACTATCGGATATAGGATATATTATTCCGGCTTCTAGTAGTTTATGGATTTCCTTTTTAACCACGTCGCTCATAATAGGATTTATCCGCCTTTGATGTTCTCTAGATGTTTTACAGTCGTCTTCGAGCATAATGCGGTGCATACAGAGGGAAGGACTTATTCCTTTCAAATCTGATATGTTATATCCTAAAGCGGTTGGGTATTTTCTTAGGACAGTAAGTAATTTTACAGTCTCGGTTTGTCCTAAATCAGCGTTAACTATAACTGGTCGGTTTTGTTCTTCGTCTAGGAATTCGTATCTAAGATCAGTAGGCAGTGTTTTAAGTTCTATAGCAGGCTTCTTCAGTCCAGGTATAGGATCAGGAGTAAGTGCCAAGCATTCACTCAAGTGGTTATCTTGATATTCCCCTCGCCAGTTGTCATCTTCAAGGATTGGCGGCATAGGAATTTTTAGGATCTCGGTTTCCTTATTTGGCTCGGATTGTATTTCATTAACACACTCGTCGATTATGTCAGCAGAGCAGCATGTGTCAATTATAGAAGGTGCTTTTAGGAATTGGGAAAGGATAAATTATATTTTCTCTTCTCCTACTTCGAAAGTAAGCTTTCCTCGCTTTACGTCTATAATTGCACCAGCGGTTGCTAAAAATGGTCTTCCTAATATGATTGGAATGTTAGAATCTTCTTGGATATCCATAATGATGAAATCAGTTGGGATGTAGAATTGACCTACACGAACAGGGATATTCTCTAACATTCCTACAGGGTATTTTACTGAACGGTCTGCTAGTTGAAGAGACATTCTCGTTGCTTTAAGCTCACCTAGATTTAATTTCTTACAGGTTGAAAGAGGCATCAAACTAACACTAGCTCCTAAATCGCACAGGGCTTTCTCTATAATGGTTTTACCTATTACGCAGGGTATAGAGAAACTACCAGGGTCTTTCAGTTTTGGAGGCATGTTGTTTTGGATGATAGCGCTACATTCAGCGGTAAGCGTCACGGTTTCGTTATCCTCGAGTTTCTTTTTGTTTGATAAGATTTCTTTTAGGAATTTAGCGTACGAAGGCATTTCAGTTATGGCTTCTGTGAATGGTATGGTTATGTTTAATTGTTTCAGAAGTTCTACAAATCTCTTAAATTGCGCTTCGGTTTTTGATTTAGCTAATCTCTGAGGATAAGGAATTGGCGGCTTATAAGGTGGTGGTGGAACATAAGGTTTTTCCTTTTCAGATTCCACTTCGTTATCGGTCTCTTTAGTCTTAGCAGTTTGGTCATCATTTGATGTCTTTTGGGTTTCCTTTGGCTCTTGTTGTGACATGGGTACGTTTTGAGTTCGAGGATCAATGGGTCCATCATAATTCGTTCCACTTTGTAGTGTTATTGTGTTCGCATGTCCTTTAGGATTAGGTTGTGGTTGAGCAGGAAACGTGCCAGCAGGGGCAGCGGTAGGTGCTTGTTGTTGAGCTACTTGTGAGATTTGAGTTTCTAGCATTTTGTTATGCGTAGCTAAAGCATCTACTTTGTTCGATAGTTGTTTTAGTTGCTCGCTATTGTGAATATTTTGATTCAGGAAGTCTTTGTTGGTTTGTTGTTGGGAAGCTATAAAGTTTTCCATCATGATTTCTAGATTCGACTTCCTAGGAGTGTTTTGAGTAGCTACAGGCGCTTTTTGGTAGCCAGGTGGTACAGCAGGTGCTTGTCCAGGTGCGTACAACGCATTGTTGTTTTTATAGGAAAAGTTCGGATGGTTCTTCCATCCAGGGTTGTACGTGTTAGAATAAGGGTTTCCTTGAGCATAATTTACTTGATCAGATGGGGCTCCAGTCAAGAGTTGACATTCGGCAACTACATGTCCAGTCAATCCACAGATCTCGCAGTTAGGTGTTACAGCAGCAGCAGTGGCTGAAGGAGTGATGGTTAAGTTCTCGATCTTTTGAGTTAAAGCGTCTACTTTCGCATTAACGCGGTCTATACCACTTATTTCGTACATTCCTCCTTTGGTTTGGGCTTTCTCTAGAGCGGCTCGTTCTCCACCCCATTGGTAATGGTTTTGTGCCATGTTCTCTATGAGGTTATATGCTTCATCATGAGGCTTGTCCATTAATGCTCCGCCAGCAGCGGCATCTATAGTCATTTTAGTGTTATATAAGAGACCACCATAGAAAGTATGGATGATCAGCCATGGTTCGAGTCCATGATGAGGGCATAGTCTAAGCATGTCCTTATAACGTTCCCAAGCTTCGAAGAGTGATTCGTTATCTTTCTGGGTAAATCCGTTGATTTGACCTCTGAGCATAGCAGTTTTGCTAGGTGGGAAATATCTCGCTAAGAATACTCTCTTCAATTCGTCCCATGTGGTTATGGAATTTGAAGGCAGGGATTGAAGCCACGCTCTAGCTCTATCTCTCAAGGAGAAAGGAAAGAGACGTAATCGAATAGCTTCGGAACTAACGTTGTTAGCTTTGACGGTGTCGGCATATTGCACGAACACAGATAAATGGAGGTTAGGGTCGTCTACAGGGCTTCCAGAGAATTGATTCTGTTGAACAGCTTGGACCAGTGAAGGCTTCAGTTCGAAATTGTTTGCTTCAATCGCAGGTGGTGCGATACTTGAGTGCGGTTCAGCGCGCGGAGGAGCGGCATAGTCTCTAAGAGGACGAAGAGCAGCCATCTCTAACTTTCGGGTGAATTGATTAATTTGATCAGTAAAAGTCAATTCCTGATTAATCGGAATTGGGTCTACTTCGGGAAGATTGCGAGCTTGACGTTTGACGTTAATGAAACGTTCGATCTCGTTAATTCGTTGTATTAAATCTCCTCCTTGTGAACGAGTATTTGGCATACAATCGTTCAGAAAGAAAGGGAAGAATTGTCCTAGTCTCTACGGTGCAACAGTGAGTTACGATATCGACTTAAATAGTCCCCGGCAACGGCGCCAAAAACTTGATCGCGACTTTACGTGTCTATAAATCTGATGACTGCAAGTGCACAGTCGTGTCGTGTAGTTTTAAAAGATATCGAATCCACAGGGACTATGAATCGATCTACCGTTATCTAAGGTTACTATGTAAAGCTAGGGCTACTAAAATTTTGATTGTTCCTAAGGGAGAGTGATTGTGAGGAATAAAGAATATAATAAAAGACAGGTATCAGTATGTATTTCGTTTAACTTAAGGTAATCCGAAGGTCCATTGGCTTTTGCATAATTAAATTAAAAATCTTTACTAATTCAATTGATTAAAAATCCTCGTCTCAAACTTTGGCTCTGTTGATTCAGATTACTATCCTAATCCTAATGTACGCTTTCGCCATCCCATTAGATTTTAGAAGAGCTTTTTGGAAACAACGTAATTAATAAAATGCCTATTTTATGAAGTTGTTATCTATTTAAATCTCCTAATCTCAAACTTTCGCTTTGTTGACTCGGAGCAAGCTAATATCCCTAACGTACGCTTTCGCCATCCCGCTCGGGTGTAAAAACAATTTTTGAAAATAAATAAGTCCCAATTAGTTTTAATACGCTTTCGCCATCCTTAAAACTAATGTCCTATGTCTACTATCTGGTTAACGATCTCAAACTTTCGCTCTATTGATTTTAACCTTTGACTGTCTTAACCCCTCAAACTTTCGCTCTATTGGTTTTAAGACTTCACTAATTAAATTAGACATATAAACCAAAAATAGGTGAAATTTAATAAAACATAATTAAGCCAATTTATTTCGGATCCCACAGTTAACTTACTCTACATACCGACACCTTAGTAATTTAGCCAGACATATTAATACGGTTAAACATGCATAAAGAGATTCAGTTTATAGTAATAGGCATGTTAATAGGCATACAATATATCATGCAAATAAATTTATAAATAAGGCGGTAAATATTGAACCTGAATTAAATAAATGGCAAATAAATACTGGCACATATTAATACGGTTAAACATGCATAAAGAGATTCAGTTTATAGTAATAGGCATGTTAATAGGCATACAATATATCATGCAAATAAATTTATAAATAAGGCGGTAAATATTGAACCTGAATTAAATAAATGGCAAATAAATCTTCAAGTATCGAACCTCCACCACAGGTTGGCTGGATCGTTCTTCGGAATTTAAACGGACGGAAAATAAAACAAGGAAATAAAAGCGATAAATCTAACGTAAGGCTAGATTTATAAAAAGTTCACAACAATTTCCGGTGTAGAAATCGTTGCGAGAAAATAAGTGTTTGAATGAAAACAGGATGAAAATACGGTTCGCGGTACAATTTCGGCAGCACTTCGTTAGCAGAAAATCGGACAGTTTGGACTGAAGTGACTGCTTCTATTTATAGGGGATGCTTTGAAGTGACGTTGCGTGAAAAGAGGAGCTTCCAACAGACTGGCTTGGAGACGTGCGTCTCCGATTCTTCAGGAAGATTGGGCGTGTGACTTGAGACGTGCGTCTCAAGTGGAGAATCTTTAGGGAAGTGGAGACGTGCGTCTCCCTTTTGCTGAGGTGGCATAGACGTGCGTCTCTACTTACTTGTGTGGCTTGGGCTGCTTTCCTTCGTGGGCTGGATTGCTTCATTGGGTCTTTGAGTCTCTTTCAGCACACTTGGGCCTCATTTGCACCCCTCTTTCACTTCAGCACTCCTTTTTCATCTTTTAGGCATAGATAGGGGTCGTTTTAGCTCCATTTCTTCTCTTTTTCACAATTAGTCAAAATAAGAGTGTAAAACCTGAAACAAAGCAAAAACTCGCGTAATATCATTATAAATCGATATAATAAACGGAAAAATGCTATAAATATCTATGGATTTCAAGCTAAATATACGATATAAAATCGTGTTATCAATCATCTACAGGCACAGTGTGGTAAGATTGGATGAAAATCCATGGTTGAATCACCCTAAATCGTGACTTATACATGCACACATACACGGTTTATTGCATATTCTTATACCTCTGTGTTTGTGTTGTTTCAATCGATTCTAATGCTTGCACTGAGTTTGTATGATGCCTAGGAACAGGTTTCAATCATCGTTCATGAGCTTTAAGGCTTGGAACGAAAACCACCATTACTAGGGCATGAATGGTATTATGGTTCGGATTCGATGATACAGGTGTTTTTAGCCAAAACAAAATTCGTGGTTAAATTCAGAACATGATTTCCAATCGAACCATGGCTGCTTCATGAATTTATATCACGTATTTGTGTAGTTTCAAAATTGCAAGAAATTCGAAGGATTTTCCAGGAAAATCCTTAATAAATTCCGCAGGTAATGTGAAATAGGGAGACGAAGCTGACTCATCCTCCCACTGGTGACGCATGTGTGTCTTTTACTTTCCAGTCAAACGATATCCTCTCTCTCTCTCCAAGCGTGGCGCTAAGTAAGTGGCTGGTCAAAATGTCAAATTCCTCTCTCCAATCAGCACCGGATGCGCATGCAAGATAAGGGCCCCATCTGACTTTTTGACTTGTTCAATTATCTTTGTTATTTAGTATTTATTATTATTAAGTTGTTATTATAACAAGAAGCATTGGGTGGTGGAATTGGAAAACGTAGCAATTGATTGACTGGGAGAGAGTGAGTTCGAATCTCAACCATGACACAATTTTTTCTAATGTTTTATTTGCAGATCTGGTATCACGCATCCATGCTGGCGCATGACGCACCCTCATCTCCCTACCAATGAATCCCCAATGATCAAGATCCAAAGGTCCAGGACGCATAACCATGGTACACCCTCACCAAGCAACCACACAGGATCCAGAGCTAAGTTTCTTTAAAAAAAATTTTGGTTTTAATTCCATAAATCTTTTGTTTTATTTAATTTCTTTCTTCTTAATAATATTTTTTTATAGAAAATATGTTTATCAAACAAATTTTATTTTTTGTATAATTATTTAATTTTAATCGAAGACTCGACTTTTTTCAATAGTTATTTGTAAACAATAAAAATTATTATTTTTGTATATACTTTTAATCAATTAATTAATTAGGTTGAAAACCAATAAGTAATTGTTAGGTTTGTTAACTTCGATTCATTTATAAATCCTAATAGCCTTAGGTTTACCGGTAGGTGTTGCCCATTAACCCAGGTTAACTTGCTCCCCATTTGGGGTTTTTGCCTGTTCATTTGTTTGCCTAAATCGTTACGATTTGAATTTTTGATATGTTACATTATAATTGTTGAGATCTTTAATACACTAATATTTTTCTTCTTCATGGTTAATTTTCAGGATTAACCAAGATCCTTCAGCCACGCGCGTTCATATCAAAAAGCTAAGTTTCTAACTATATTTTTGTTTAAATATCATTTTATTTTTTATTTTTTGCCTTTTGATTAAAATAGGGTTTGTTCCAATCGCCAATGAATTTGTAATGCACTCACCTTTGTTTATTTTCTTTTTAAATTTCAGAGTTTGAAGAAGATCAAGGCATTCAAGGATTTTGACTAATTATTGTTCCCTCTTATTTTCTGTCTTTTATTTCCCCTTCCCCGCAGGTGTTTATTGTAATAGCGTAGGAACTTTTATTTTTTCTCTGCCTTTAATTTCTGAAATTTTAAACTGCGTGGTTAGTAATCCTAGGGAGTGATAAACCATGAATTGAACATAGATCACTAATTTACAAGATAAATATCATCGAAGTTAACCACGTGATTGTGCACCCACACACCTTTAGGGTAATCCCTCTGGTTGCCTTGTTGCCTTATTACTGTTGCCTTGTTGCCTTATTTAAAATAGTCAAAGTCCCTCGATTCCGAGGATACCTAAAGCAATGTTTCCTTTAAAGTTATTGAAACTCCCTCAAGGTCGCCTTATAAAGAATGATTGTCTCTATTGCTAAGGTATCCTCGCACGATGCCTAAAAAATTAATGACTATTATATCCTTCCCTTAGACTACCTTCCTTCTTTATGGCAGGGACAGTCTTAGGGCGGACGATAATTGCGACGACCCTTCAACATACAATAAAAGGACTTCCTACCCTCCTATGGTATGGATAGCCCTGAAAAGCTAAAAGAACGAATTTTAAAACTTAGGGTAATTGCTTTTTAATTGCTTGCTCTCTTTCAAATTCAAATTCAAATTCAAAACCTTTTCCCACTTCTTTTCCGAAGAATCTTTTCAAAAAGACTATGCTTATTTACAAGCTAAAGTTCTTATTCAAATTTCTATTCACAAACTACATTTCAAACAATTCAAACATTTTGAAAACTGTCATACCCTAATTTTGACCCCCCTGAGATGTCATATCTTTAAACTTTTCATCAAAGTCAAAACAGATACTCAGAGCAGTCACTTATTCATCTAGTACTTAGTCGGGGGTGTTTAGGAACAAAAGAGCTCAGGCAAAGGATCAATTAGTAAAAGGGATGGTTTCTAACACAACCATGGGAATCAAAAGCTTCATTCTATTCACCCATGATTGATTAGATACCCATCACCTGGACTCAGGATTGCTTACTTCACCAGTCTAGGGTTTTGAGCCCACCAAGGACTAAAATCAGGGATCACATTTGGGAAACCCTATAAAGCTCAAGGGCATCACTCAAAGGCTTCAATCATCCTCAAATGACCCATATAACAACATCCATTGGGCATCACACCTCAATTCAAGAACCACAGTCATCAATTTCATCTGGTCGACAATTAGGGTTTTTGACCTAATTCACCTGGATAAATGACTTTTAATCAGGACATGAACCCAAAACTCAAAACATGGTTCAAGAACTTCTATTACCTCAACATAGTCCATTCATATCATTCACTTGAGGAGAAGGACTCGGTTCATCACAAAAGTCCTAAATCCCACTTCATCTGAAAAAGTCAACTGTACAAGATCACCTTTGACTTTTAGGGTTTTTGGTCAAATCATGACTTTTAAGGATCAATATCATCAATATGTGATTATTAAAGTCATTTTACCAAAGAAATTCAAGAAAATTCACCAAGGGTCAAAAAGTCGGGAATTAGGGTTTTTAAGGGCATTGTGGGAACTCAAAATTTCACCTACACAACTCAAAAAACTTCCAACATGAAAGTTGTAGATCTTACAAAATAAAACAACATCTTACATAGGAACTTTTTTCAAAAGATCAACCATTCAAGAGTTTTTGAATTTTGAAGCTTTAGGTCATAAAAACTTAGAAATTTTTCTAAGTATTTTTAACCTAGTTTTCTTCCAACTTTTGGCTCATTTTTCACAATTTTCCCAAAGGATTTTGAAGAAACCCCAAACTAATGATTTTAAGTAGATGTTTAGGGATTTCCAAATTGTGCTCAACCTTCTCCAAATTCATTTTGAGCTAGGAGTTATGCTTGTTCAAAGTTGGCCTCATGAAGTAAAATTATAGGTCATGCATCATTTTGGAACTTTGCAATTTTGTGCATATGACCTCACTTATGGATGCTACACGACCCATAACACATCTGCAAACATACCATGCATTCACTTTCACCATAGCATGAAGATTCAAGAAGATTCCCAAAACAAGAACATGTGATTATGTAATGATTACATTTAGGAATTTATGGCAAATTGATGAATCATCAAAGGAATCTTCCCACCAACCAATTAGAGCTCATTCTGCATCAGAAATCTCCCCTAAGATTAGATGGAATCAATGGATAGGGAGCAAGCTAGAAAATGCAATGATCACACTTGGATATTTTTTGAAATTTCTTCATGCTTAAGGTACCAAGTTAACCTCATTAAGCAAGCTCACTACAGCCAATTGCTCTGCATCCATTTGCCTATAAATACAAGTGCATTCCTCAGTATTAGACACACCAAAGCAACTCTATTCCTTGCTTTCTCTTTCTTTCCCTCGTGCTTATGGTTTTTCAAAGTTCTTTGGCAAGAAGAATCGTTTTCTTCAAACCAGAGCTCTTCTTTGGAAAGTAAGCATTCTAACATCTCAAGGAGGTTCATTTGAGGTGATCCAAGCACCTGGATCACTTCTGTAAGTAGAAGAGCACCATTGTTGCTTTCGTTTTGGAGCATATGGAGTTGGAGGTCCATGGAGTAATTCAGAAGGTGTCAAGCAAATCTAAATGTTCAAACACGTTCCTTAGGGTGTGGTGAAGCTATCCAGATGGATGCAGCTCATCTGTAACTGCAAATTCATCAACCTCCATGTTCACTTGAAGCTCAATTTGAAGGATTCGGGTTGGATGATTCAGAAGGATTCAAGCCATAATAAGTGTTCAGTTAGCATCACTGAGTCCCCAGGAAGCTTTTAGGATCACTCACACAAGCCCAGGTGTTCCTCATCATCCTCACGACCTCCATTTTCAGAGGTATTTTTTCAAACTCTACCTCACTTATTCAAGTACTCTTTCTCATATATCTCGATACCAGTTTGTTTAGCATCATCAGAGGATTGAAAACCCTCTATCATCATTCATTTATTCATCTTATGCATCATTTAATTTTAAAATTAGGTTTTATGTGTTCTTCGTGTTTTCTGGAAAATTAGATAGTTATAGTCAATATAAATAGATGTTAGTTACATATTTGAAATCGTGAGAGAATTTAGAGCAAGTTTGCTCTTTACATCTTTGCAAATGGTTGAGAATTGAGAGAGTTCAAAAATTCAAAAATGAGAAAGCTTGAGGTTGAAGATGACAATGGTGATGGCGCGCAGAAATTCAAATCCAGGGTCTGAGTTTATTTTATTTTGAGTGGAAGTTGTTTTACAAATGACTACATCGTTATAGCCCAGTGGTAAAGAGAGTTTGTGTGTTGCGCGTGCCCAAGGTCTGGGGTTCGAATCCCCCTCGCCCCAGACCTTTTGATTTTATTTCTTTTTTTGTTGTATGCACTTGAGCAACATATGTATTGCAATGGAGTCACTCCCTTGACACCAAGGGCGCGTTGGCCCAGTGGTGTTGTTTTGAGGAGTTGACTGCAAGGGCGTGGGTTCAAACCATGGTAAGGCCAAAACATTATTTTTATCACTTTTCCTCTTCATTTTCTTCACAACTTCACACAAATAATTCACTTATCAAATTAATTCATTTTAACTTCATTTTTCATACACTTGTTAATTAATATATCTATTTTATAGATAACCCAAAAAAGTCACAAAAATATTATTTATTTGATATATATTTTCTATGTTTAAAATAACATATTTCTAAGTATTCTAGAAAACTTTAAATATAGTTTTCTCTTGATTTTCAAAACCTAATCTCTTGTAAATATTTTTTGTGATAAAACCCTAATCATGTAGGTCTTAATTAGGTGTAGATTTTGTCTAAACTCTAATTAAGTTTACTCTTGTCAAAATTCAAACTGCTTTCTTACTTCAAAGTAAACGAACGGTCGAGGTTTTCAAATAAACAGAACCTCGCATCTTCTCGACTGTTTCTCATAAACAAAAAATCATTTTCATTGGGCCTCTAATAGAGTGTAAGTCCCAACCCCTTTTCATTTTGTACAGACAATAAAACTGTTTACCACAACAGTATATCATTTTCAAACAACTGTTCCTTATAAACAGAAAATCATTTTCATTGGGCCTCTATTAGAGTGTAAGTCCCAGCACCTTTTTTCTTTTCGTAGTTTGTTTTCAAAAACTGTATTTACAAAATCTTATTTCTGTTTTCAAAAAATTCTTCTGGTATTTGAAGGGCATTATTCTAGGTGAAACTCTTCAGATACCTATGGACCTTTGTCCATCTTCACTTCTTCTGTTTTCAAAAACCCTTAACTATTTATAATAAATATTCAACTGTTATAAAAAATTGTTGTTGAGGCTTTGTACATACATCTTCAAAAGCCTCCACTCCATCCAGGTTAGGCTTTACAAGCTTTCAACTTACAGTCTTTATTTAAATTATTGTCAAATATAGAACTGTTTATATACTGTTTAGAACTACGTTTGAGTGTAAACCCTAGGACAGTTAAACTATATATATATTATAGGAATATGGCCTAGGATTGAGAATGTCTTCCCGGTGAAGGCTCTTTCCTAATTAGAAATCTTTAGTTAAAAACCCTCAAGATGAATTATTCCCGGTGAAACATCTTGAAAAAAGCCTTAGAACAAAAACTAGGACACATTCACCCAAAGAGGAATTATTCCCGGTGAAACCTCTTACCCATTTGCTTAAAGCCAAAATAAGTTCAAAACCACATAGCTTTCTCTTGTGCTATAACAAGGACCCTCGATGACCCTCGATTAGCCTCCTCTTGGGCTTTGTACAAGGACCCACAGGCTTCTTAAAAGCATTTCCAGCTTTCTCTTGAGCTTTTATACAAGGACCCATCAGGTTTCTTATAAACATAGGAGCAGGTCTTTAGTTACCTTTTAGCCTATCCTGGTGAGTTTTTTCCACTTTAAACCAGACTTTAAACAAGCTAAGATTGTCTCAATCTCATATTGAGTACACTTTTTGGAATGAGAGACATGGACAGTCTCTGTCACCCTTATCTTCCTCAATATTCCTTAGCAGAGTCTAGGATCCATATTTTCTTATTCTCAGCAAGAGTCAGCCTTAATCTTGGGCTTTAAAACAAGAAGTCTCCGCTAGATAATCTTTCTGCCATCATCAAAAAACCCCTGGAAAGGGTTAGCCTCCAAAAAACATAAAAAATATCCAGTCTTTTAATAGACAATTTCACCAAAAGAGTCAAAACCCCTGGAAAGGGTTAGCCTCCAAAATTCATTCTTTGAAAAAGATAATTCCCCAATAGAGTCAAAACCCCTGGAAAGGGTTAGCTTCCAAAAAACATAGAAAAAACAGTCTTTTAATAGATAAATCCTTCAGTAGAGTAAAACTCCCCCCAATGAGTCCTTTATCATTAGGAAGCCAACACCTTGGGCTTTGTATAAGGCAGATAAACCACACTTCCTGTGTCAAAGATTCCTAATCTCTAGGATCTTTTCCCCATAGAGTCCTGCATACTCAGTTTTCTTTAAGAGTCCGCCACAACCTTGGGCGTTGTACAAGGCAGAAAATAATGTTTTCCCTAACCAAAGTAGCCACAACCTTGGGCTTTATACAAGGCACAAATTAATAACTTTCCAGTTAAGAGTCAGCCACAACCTTGGGCTTTGTACAAGGCACAAATAGAGTCATCCATAATCTTAAAAATTTTGTTTCCTCAGCAGTCAGCCACAACCTTGGGCTTCATACAAGGCACAAAATAGAGTCTCCCTAAGTAGAGTCAGCCACAATTTTGGGCTTTGTACGGAACACCAAATAAAACTCATAAAAATAAACACTCTCCAACTAGAGTCAGCCTCAATTCTGGGCTTTGTACAGAACACAAAAATTCCTTAGTTTAAATTCTCCCTAGTAGAGTTTTTTCTCCCAGAGTCAATAAATCAATCAAAAGCCTCAAGCTTGGGCCTCATACAAGCCAGCTAAAAAATCAAATCTTTTATACAGTAGGTAGATATAGCTTATCTCTATAGAGAGATCTTTCTCCTATCTCACCACATTCAAACAAACAAACATTAAATTTCATTTCAATTAAGTCTCCCATTTAGGATTTTGAAAGGCATGAGCTGGTAGTAGAACCCAGACATGTGGTAACTTTCCCTGATTTGGATGAGCATTTCATTTTTAACCAGTCTCCCATTTAGGATTTTGAAAGGCATGCTCTAGCAATAGAACCCAGGCATGTAGTAACTTTCCCTAATTTTGTTGAGCACCTTTCTTTCATTCAAGATGCAGTTGACTGGTATACTTGCACATAAACAAGTAAGGTCCCCCTCTTGAATGAAATGAATTCAGTTATTCTGTCACTCTTTTAATGTTTGTGGTGGAATAGTAGAAATACCTCTCTGTAAAGATGATTTCATGTCTCTTTACTGTAAACAGAGATTTAATTCAATGTTTCAACCTTGAGCTTCAAGCAAGGCACCAAAAATCATTTAAAATCCCTAATTAGTTCCCCGAACTACATTAAGTTCTGACTTCCATTACGGATATGTAGGCATGAGGTTCACAAGGAATATCAGCGAGCTAATAAAATACCAAAAATAGTCATGTTGTCTGTCTGTTTGTCTGTCTTTTTAAATCAATTCAATTCTCTCTCCTAACACAAAGGAGAAACTTTCCCAATAATAAGCAACAAACACAATCACAATGACACAGAGAAGGTTCCCGTAGAGTACTACGGATATGTAGGGTGCTTAAACTCTTCCCTATGTATAACCGACACCCCAGACTCTAGAATTTCTAGTCTAGGTGAATCCCCACACTTATCAAACTCCTAGGGTTAATTTGAGATCTTTTTCCCCTCTCCTACTCGTTAGGACAATTAAAAAGTTCGTGTGATATCGTAGGAAGAACTAAAACAAAATTCATCCCGCCACGGGCACATTCTCCTTCCAAATTTCGCGTGAAGGGTCTAGCGTGCCGTCCTCCCAAGTGAAACGGGGAGGTAAAAAAAACGACACCACAAAAACAAAGTGAGCTAAGCAATTAAGATCCCATGGAAAACCATGGATGCAAAGGGTGCCTTACACCTTCCCTTTGTATAAATTACCCCCGAACTCAAAATATTTTTTAAAAGGTCTTTTTCTGTTCTTTTAGCCTTTCTATAAATTGGATAAAATAAAATTCAGTGGCGACTCTTGCTTACCGCGACATTTCAAAAAAGTCAGTTCACCGTATTACACTTAACATAACGCAAAATTTGTCCCGTATCAAAAAATGATCATTTGTGGCTTAAACCTATGTTTGCAAGTCCAAGTATGGTTGATTACTTGACAATTGGTTCAACACTTATGAAACTTGTTGTTAGGAGGCTTTGATTTTATCAATCCTTCAATGAGTTTTATTAACTTTGACCTAAGTTCATTATTCAATCATCGTTGATCGTTCACTCTAATAATCAATCTTCTAATCACTAACATCTAACTTCTAACTGTATTTTATGCTCCTTTATTATTTTGCTTTATTTTATCTTATGCTTTATTTTACATCTTTAGCATTCAGTCTCATGTTTACTTTTGTTTGTATATTTCTTTTATCCATTTGGAATTTTATTTTGTTTTGATCTTAAAACATTAATAATCAACTTGAGTAATAAAATACCTAAGGCTCTCTTGGACTATGGTTATTATCTCTTGGCTTGTTGGAGTTTTAAACCTCTGGACTTGGTATTATCTTGTTGTTATGCTTGTGTGAAGTCCTTGGAATTTACTCCAAGGCATTAGGAATTTTGTTTGTGTGCAGGTACCATGTTTGTTAATAAAAGGCTTTGTTTGTTATGTTAATGCAAGTTTATCTGGGATAAAACCAAGATTTGTGAAGCTATGCTTGTATGGCGTTACTATATAGAAGCTTTTAGTTTATTTAGTTCAAGTTCTTTGTTTGCTATGTTGGTTGAGTTAAATCCAAAGGAAGGGAGCGCTTATGTTGACTTTATGTCAAGTGTTAGATTCTTGATTGGTTAGATTGTTCTTGTCCTTAGCTTCTACTTTATGCTTTAGGATAACCCCTTCATATCCTTCCATCTTCTTAAATTTCCAAAATTTTCTTCCTCTTTTTCAAAATTTTTTATGTTTGCAAACTTTTAAACTCTTTTGATAAAAAATTCTTTCAAATTCTTTATCCCTTTATGGCTTTCATTTAAAACCCTTATTCATTTAAAATTTTAGACATGAATTATTATAATGGTGGGGATGTAATCCCAAATATCTTGATATTGATTGATGTGATTGATTCTTTTCCACTTGAAAGACTTAGTGGCATACTTGTTGATTTATCCAAGTTGGAGCCCTTATTTCATTTGTGAAGCAAAGAATCCATTTGTTCTCATGTTCAAGAACAACTAGTTGAGTTTTCTCTCCTATGATGACAAAGTGTCTACCCAATTTTAAACAAAATCTTTTAGTTTCCTCTTTAGTGGAACTACAATTGCTCTGAATTCTTCATTGTACTCAGGAGGTATGTAGGCACAAGATGTGATGTCTTTTCGAGCATAATTTCAAAACCAAACAAAGCTTTCTTTTGCACACAACTCTTTTTATGCAGATTTACAAAAAGGTTCCTATGGAGTACCAAAGATGTGAGGGGTGCTAACACCTTCCCCCTGCATAATTAACCCCTGTACCTAAGATCTCTGCTTTGTTTTATTAGCTTTTATTTAAAAACTTATTTTGGTTTATTTCGCTCTTTTCCCTTTTCCTTTGGAAACAATAAAGCGCGGTGGCGAATTTCACTAAAATAATGAGTCAAGTCAATCTAATGACTTTGGTATCAATTTTTCACCGCTATAAGAGGACGTAACATAACCTTTAGATATTTAAGCTTGACTTTGTTTCTTTTTGGCCTTCCTTGAGGAATGATGTTATCATATTGCTCGTTCGTATTAGCATTAACATCTTCCGTAACATCCTTGTCCCCATCAAGACTAACCTTGTCCTCAAGGTTCAAATCAAGATACTTGAGCATGATATCAGCAACCATCTCTCATGTTGCATCTTTTGGAAATAGACCATTCCATTTCACTAGAACCATATCTTTGCCTTCCATCAATCCTCTGTCCAAGATAGTAATACGTTAAATAATAGTATGATTTTCAAAGTCATTTGGAGGTAATTACAGAGAGGAATCAGCAGCACAATAATATGGTTTCAGTTAAGAAACATGGAACACTGAGTGAATCTTGCTACTAAGTGGAAACTCTAATTCACATAAAACTTCCCCAGTAGCTCTAGTAATTTTGAAAGGACCATAGAAAATTTTAAATAGCTTCTTAGGATGATAACCAATAACCAAGAATTGTCAATTATGTTTTAGCTTAACAAGCACTAAATCAACCGGTTTGAAGGAGTTCTCTTTGCAGTGCTTATCAACAAAATGTTTCATTTTTTCTTATGCTTTTAACAACTTTCTTTTCAGCACAGTCATCATTTGGTCTCTTGTTACTAAGTCAGCTACAACAGCCTCAATATGACTTATACCAGGTATGTATTGATTCAGTGTCGGAGGTGGTTTACCAAAATCTTCTTGATAAGGGCTTATGTCGGTGCTTTCATGAATATATGTGGGAATTTTCCCTAAGTATTACCTAGGTTTCTCAAGGACAAAACAATGAAGGTATTATTGTAAAGCTTTGTTGACAATCTCGGTTCGTCCATCACTTAGGGGGTGATAGACGGAAAACATTTGGAGCACAGTTCCACTTAGGTGAAATACCTCTTGCCAAAATTTTCTAAGAAACACAAGGTCCCTATCACTGACCATGCTCTTTGGCATTCCATGCACACTTGAGATCATTTTGGTAAACAACTCTGCTACTTTGACAACCGTGAAATGGGTAGGTAGCATACCAAAATGTGCCGCTTTGGATAATCTATCAATAACAACAATCCCCACTGTAAACGTTTGGAAGGAAGAGAGACCTACTATAAAGTCTAGGGATATGTTTTCCCAAACATTTAAGCGAATAGGGAGAGGTTGTATTAGGCCATATGGTGAGTGAAGGGGAATCTTGGTTTGTTGACATGTGAGACAAGTTTTGATAACTTCAGTGACATAATTGTGCATTCCCTTCCAATAGACATTCTCTTTCAGTATCCCCAATATCTTTGTAATCCCATTATGTACCCTAATGATAGATGAATGGAACTCCTCTAAAAGTATAGTTTTCAAATTAGAAGATGTTGTAATATAAATTTGTCCTTTATGGAACAACATGTTATGAACTAGTTTGAAGTTAGGAAATTCAGAAGGTTTCAGGTGCAATTTGGAGAGTAATTCCCGATAAGTATGATCTTGAAGACAGTGGGTGTGTAGCTTGTCCAAGAAGACAGGGTGTGAGACTGTAAATCCCAAACAAGTAGGAGCAGATTCATGGATTCGAGATAAGGCATCAGCATCTTTGTTTTGAGCTATGGGTTTGTAAAGAATCTCATAGCAGTAACCAAGCAGTTTTGCGAGGTAAAATTGTTTCTCTGGAGTATATACAACACGTGTCATTAATTCACGGAAACTGCGCTAATCGGTGTGGATCACAAGCTTTTCGCACATAAGGTATGTACGCCATTTTTTAGATCAGAGGTAATAACACATAATTCACGCACATAAGTAGAGGCAGCATGCAAACATGAACATAACTTCTTACTATAATACAAAATAGGGTGACTAATAATTCACTTGCAAAAGGGCATGACTAATAATTAATAATGACCTTAATGAGTACGGAAAATAGTTTTAGAAATGTCACTTAACTACATAAGAATTTGATGATAACTTGAGCGTAAGTCCAGTTTGGAGAAGCAGTGAGTAGCATAGAGCTCATTAAGCAGTTCATCAATGGAAGGAATTGGGAAGCAATCCTTAATGGTAATAGCGTTCAGAGCACGTTAATCTACGCAAAACCGCCACATGCCATCCTTCTTTTGTACGAGCAAAACAAGAGAGGAAAAAGAACTAGAGTTGGGGTGATTAATGCCCTTAGTTAGAGTGTCTTAAATCTTAGTTTCAATTTCACGCTTCTGAAAATGCAGGTAGCGATATGGTCTGACATTCACTAGATTGGTTCCGGTCTTGAGGGGAATTTTGTCGCCAGTTTTGTAACACGGTGGGAGAACTGACTTTTTTAAATGTTGCGGATAGCAAGAGTCGCCACCGACTTTTATTTTATCCAATTTGGAAAGGAAAAAAGAACAGGAAAAACCTTTTAAGAATACTTGAGTTCGGGGGGAGGTTATACAAAGGGAAGGTGTAAGCACCCTTTGTATCCATGGTTATCCATGGGCTCTTAATTGCTTAGCTCACTTGTTTGTTTGATTTGTTTGAAAAAAGTGTTGTGTGTGTTTAGAAAAGATTTTGAAAAAGGACTTTAACTTGTAAATAAGTGTAGCCTTTGAAATCATTTGAAAAGGAGGTGTGAAAAGAATTTTGAATTTGTTGTGAGCAAGCAGTTAAGAGCTACCTACCCTAAGTTCGTCTTTCTTGTTCTTTAAGTCTTTCGTTTGAAGGGGCTATCCTACCAATTATTAGGCAGATAGTCCTTTCATTGGATGTAAGGGCCATCGAGGGTCATCGTTTGCCATAAGTCTATCCATACCTTAAGAAAGGTAGGAAGTCTTATGAATTGATGAGAATAGTCATTACAGGCAACCAGTAAGGATACCTTAGCAATCGAAAGGGACTATCATCATTTATCAAAGGCAACATCGAGGGACGAGATCATATCATCGTAGGCAACTCGAAGGGACTATGATATTTTATCGAGGGGACGGTGATGATTTTAATCGAAGACAGCATATGCTAAGGTACCCCTACGCTCGAAGGGGCCTGACTATTTGATCGAAAGGCATCATAAGAGGGATTACCCTAAAGGTGTGTGGGTGCAACAATCACGTGAATTTGATTCAGATATTTATCTTATATTAGGTGAACTATGTTCAAATGATTGTTTTCACTCCCTATTTTACTAACCACGCAGTTAATACAAGCAAAATTAAAGGCAATTATAGTGTGCGGAAAGTAAACCTACGCTATTATAAGGCTCCGGGGTTAGGGATACATAGCCAAAAAACCTGGGGAATTCGGAAAGTAAAAGCACACATATAAACCCCAATTACTATTACAAGAAAACTTTTTGCGACCTATACATATTCTAGAATTTTAAATGACAGAAAATTAAATAATTGAAATAAAAGACATAAATTAAAAGGCAAAATTAAAAGGCAAAAAATATTAAACATAAGGCATTCGACAATCACAGAATAAGAGATGAGAAGAGAAATCGCGCATTTTAGAAATTCAAAGCAAATGAGGTGTTCATGGTGATAAACCCTAAATCTTAAAGGTTAGCTTAATGGCTAGAAAACCTAAGGGTAAAAACCTTTAGCCTACAGTTAATGGGCAACACCTACCTAACTATAATTAAAATTAAACCTAAAATTAAACCCTAATTATTTAAAATTAACCTTAATTAAAAAACCTAATCTATTTATTTTACCTAATTAAAAATTAATCCTAATAAATAAAATGTTAATCCTAATTTAACTAATAAAATGTTAATCCTAATAATAAGTTAATTATTGGTTAGTTGTTAAATAATAATTAAAAAGGAATTGAAATAAGCAACTAACAAAAAAACAAAAATTCGGGCGTTGGAAATCCTGTGTGATTGAGTCTTGAAGGTTCATAGTAAGGATGCACCTCTAGGGGCGTCAGATCAGATTGCAGGAGGATTCAATGGTAGGATATGTGAGGTCGCACCATAGGCTTAGCAAGTCACCTGCGCTGAATCTGCAATGAGGAAAAATATGAAGGAAAAAATGCAAAAGAAACAAGACTCACCTGGGTATCGAACCTAGGTCTTGAATGATCCCCCAAACGCTACTATGCAAGCTGCGCAACATTAAACGATTGAAAAAGAGTAAATACAGAGTTTAAATCGCATTGGAAAAGTCCAATGATTTCAGGCTGGGCCCCACGTTTCCACACCTCCACCAATGAAAAAGAGAGAGAGGGAACTGAACTGTTGACCCACCAATGGAATCACGTGAATTGTCCACGCGTGCCAGACAAATCTTTGACCGCCCCTGCACCAGCCAGACTGGCCGGAAGTGGTGGAAACCACCGTCTTCTTCGGCGGCCTTCATGTGCGACCCTGCAAAAACATCATCAAAATGAACAACAAAAGACCCTATTCGACTTAAAATTTTGCCCTGAATTCAAATATGATATTGTCTAGGCCTGAAAGTTCTTGGAAATAGCGTTTAGAAGATTTGTAACTCAGAAGCCCTAGCAATGGCACATCGTATTCTAGTCGTGATAAGCTTCAAACGATGGTCCAGACTTGTTCTAAGGGACCTCAGAAACTCGTTAATGGCATTAGTTTCAAATAAAGCATCATATAAAAAAAACTCGAATTCAAAAGAAAGTATGTAAACGGTATGCTTGCATGAGCTGGTTCAATGTGCTTTGGCTATACAAATCGATGCATTATTACTCTCTTTTATCTCAGGAACAAGAATATGCGCTTGAAAACCTTTGAAACTGGCTGCATCATGAAATTCGAGGGTGCAATTTTGTATTGAGTTTTTGAGAGGCAAACCCTAGTTCTTTTGTTGCTGACCTCGTCCTCCCTCTAGTCTGACTATGTTCCTCTATTTATATAGAGTGAAATTAGGTCAAGGAATGCTTGAATACCATGTGATTGGTGGGCTTGGATATTTGTTTTGAAAATTTATCAAATCTTCCCACTTTGATCCCATCATGTTTCAATCTCTTCCAATCATGTTTCAATCATGCATTTGATAATTCTAGAAGAATTTTGGAGGTTGGATCAGACCCATGCGCTTTGTTTCATTACTTTTAGCATTTTATATAATTTGTTTTGCTTTTAAATAAATAAAATCAAAACAAAAATAAATAATTTGCATGGCTATGTATGAAGGGCAACTATAGGTATTTTGGAGCATGGTGGACATGTTAGAACCTAAGAAATTAGGTCATAATGTTCAAAGAGACAAGATTCACCAACTGGCTATTTTTGGATGTTTGTCAATTTCTCCTAGCTTGCACACCACATAACTTGCTCATTCTTGATCAGATGAATGTATTCTTGATCAATTTAGGAAGCTTGGGATGTCCTCTATAAATTTGTAGTTTTGAGTTTTCTCATTTGAAGCTCTTATTTTTGTGTAAGATGCTTTGACAAAAAGTGTCTTTTAGTCGACTTTCAAAAGGACCTATAATGTTTTGGCTCATATCTCTCAAAAGGTGCATTTCTTGGTCTTGGTCCCAACATCAAAGTTGTAGAGAATCAAATTTTCTTGATAATGAGCTTTTGTTGAGGAATTTTTGATAAAGTATGAGAGACTTATGGCCAGTCAAAGTTGGGTTGACTTTCTCCTAGAAAACCCTAATTTAGAATCTTTGAGCTTTACCAATTTCTGATCTTTCCTTGATGAATCATGATCAACCCTTGATCAAATGATGAATTTTAATTCAAAACATTGATGTTGACCAAAAATCAGGAGTTTGGACTGTAATTTGACCATAGCTGACTTTTATGTCAAACTAGTCGACTATTGATCATTTGCGCAGTTGATTGAGCAATCTTGTGAATCAGAGCTTGAAACTTGGCATGAAGATCCTTTGAGACATATGAGAAGCCATGAGGTTCACTTGAGGCGTCAGAACCTGATTTTACTTTGAGAGAACCAAAACCCTGGTTGTGGGTTGATTGCTTAGGAGAGGGTTAAGTGTGCCCACTTATTGCATAATCTTGAACATTTGAAAGTCATGTGAGTCAAAATATCTGAAAATATTATGGGCAAATTTTGTGGTATGAGACACGCAACATTTGAGGAACCGAGTGGCCCACTAATGCGTGGTAACTAATTTGAGTTGGGTCGTCAATGAGTTCTGGTCCAAGTGGTTTGTTGCTGCTTCAAGCAAGACTTGGGAAGCAGTATGAAGGATTGAGTCTGTTGGGTTAGGTTCAGATAAAAGGACGTGGAACCAGCATTGACAGTGATGGCCAGTATGATAAAGCTCGTAACACTTATAGCATAAGCCCTTTCTGCGGCGTGCTTGTAATTTTGTCGGCGATAGACGTTTGATAGGGGTTGGGGGTTTTACTAAGGGTGCGACAGGGTTTGTAGTTAGGGCAGGTTGGGTGTGTTGGCTAACACTAGTTTGAGTGAGATATGTGTTTAAGGGTGGTGATGGAGAGCTTTCGGTGCGGCGAAGGTAATTTGGTTGTGGGAGGCCAATAATCATGGCTTCTTGAAGGCAAGCTAAACTAATGGCATGAGAAAGGGATAATGGCTGAAAAGCTCGAACCTTGCGACGAATCACAGGTTTAAGACCAGAGATAAAGTAGCTTAAGTAGAAATCAAGAGGCAAACCTATAATGCGATTAACGACTGACTCAAAAGTTTGTTTGATAGTCGATAACAATGGTGGTTTGGCAGAGCTTAAACAATTCGCTTTTTGGGTCATCATAGTGAGATGAAGCAAATCACAGTGTTAGAGCTTGAAGAAACGCTTACCATGATCTCAGTTATCCATTGGAAAACATTCATTGATTTGTTAGTACTAGGCTAGTTGTCAAGGAATTGTTCTAGACTATTCTATTAGATAAACAAGTTATTATCATCTTCATTTGCGTATCATATAGGACATAACATAGTTCTTCGGATATTTGGGCTTAACTCTGTTTCTTTTGGGCCTACCTTATAGAATGGCGTCATCATATTGCTGACCCATATCAACATTACCATCTTCCGTAATAATTGCTTACGAGTGGAAATTGTACATGATAATTGATAATGAAGCCATCTAGAGGAAGCTAATGGAAACGAGATATTCATCAATCAAGTCAAAATGATTGGGTAGAGAGGAGCTTAAAATTCGACAAAAGGATTCAAGTTGATATGGAGGGACATATTGCTATTAAAAAGGGCAACGTAAGGGCATATTTATGTTTTTTTTTTTTTGAACATGACAATAGGAAATGGTGAAAATGTATCTTTTGGGTCCATAAATGGCTGGGAGATAAATCATTCAAGGGTTTATATCCAACTCTTTTGAAAAATGCAAAAGAAGAATATAGGGAATAGAAGAAGAATTGAGAGACTTATGCAGTTGGTTTCATTTCGAAAGTGTGTGAGGATGGATTTAAACATATATTTGGAGGTGTCCAAATAAACACCACAGAAATGAAACAAAGCAGGGACGAATATAATATTTTTACTGAAATGTATTTTTTGAACTAATCTCATCTCTCCACCTTTTGCAATTTCTTTTTAATTAAACTAATTAATATTTAAAAACGATAAATTTTTGTTTACCCATCTGAAAATTTTGACTAAATTTATCCAACTTGCTGACAAATGTATGAAGGTATACTAGTCTATTATTATTATTATTATTATTATTATTATTATTATTATTATTATTATTATTATTATTATTATTATTATTATTATTATTATTATTATTATTATTATTATTATTATTATTATTATTATTATTATTATTATTATTATTATTATTATTATTATTATTATTATTATTATTATTATTATTATTATTATTATTATTATTATTATTATTATTATTATTATTATTATTATTATTATTATTATTATTATTATTATTATTATTATTATTATTATTATTATTATTATTATTATTATTATTATTATTATTATTATTATTATTATTATTATTATTATTATTATTATTATTATTATTATTATTATTATTATTATTATTATTATTATTATTATTATTATTATTATTATTATTATTATTATTATTATTATTATTATTATTATTATTATTATTATTATTATTATTATTATTATTATTATTATTATTATTATTATTATTATTATTATTATTATTATTATTATTATTATTATTATTATTATTATTATTATTATTATTATTATTATTATTATTATTATTATTATTATTATTATTATTATTATTATTATTATTATTATTATTATTATTATTATTATTATTATTATTTTTTTTATTAATATTATTACTATTATTATTATATTAAAAATAATAATAATAATAATAATTATTATTATTATTATTATTATTATTATAATAAAAATAATAATTATTATTATTATTATTATTATTATTATTATTATTATTATTATTATTATTAAAACAGTAAATTACTATTAGATAGTTGCCCATTTAATTCCAATATCTTAAATACTAATTTTGACAGTAAATTACTATTAGATAGTTGCCCATTTAATTCCAATATCTTAAATACAAATTTTGACATTTTAAACTCAGTTAGATAGTAATTATCTATTTTTTACTTAACATGGAATATTTTGATTCTAATGTCATCAATATTTTTGAAATTAATATATATATATATATATATATATATATATATATATATATATATATATATATATATATATATATATATATATATATATATATATATATAAATATATATATATATATATATATATATATATATATGGGGACGACTCAAGTGAGAACCCTTCGTTATGATTAGAAATGAGAACAATGAATCATGATCATTAAATTTTGATTTGTTGATTTTAGTGGACTGGATTGGTTTCACTTTCTATGATTCTTAATATTTAATTTAAATAAATATGGAAAGAAAAACCAATTCAGTTCATTAAAATCAACAAATCAAAAATTAATGGTCGTGATTCATTGTCCTCATTTCTCATCATAACCAAGTGTTCTCACTTGTGTCGTCTCCTATATATATATATATATATATATATATATATATATATATATATATATATATATATATATATATATATATATATATATATAAATTATAAATTAATTTCAGTTTTAAGGTGAATATCTTTTATTATTAAAGATGAAGCTATTATATCTTTTCTTTAAAATAAAAATAACTAAGTTTTTATTTTTTATATTTTACATGCATTTAAAATAAATTATAATTCAATTTATTATATTAAAAATGATAAAATAGTACTCAATTATTTAAATTATTATGATATGATTTTAATAAAATAAAAAAATTGATAAAGAGAATGTAATTTTACTAAAACATCATATTGTATGCCTTAATAAAATGGACTTTGGTTTCTAATTATATTAGAATAAACTTATAGTAATTATTCAGAATTATATTTCAAGATTAAAAATATGTTTTTTTAATCAATTGAGACAATTTAAGTTGATAAAGCTACCTAATTAATTTTGTTGAGTTCTGTCTCATTTTTCATGATAAAGCTATCTTTCTTCATCATGAAAAATCATTTCTATCTCTTTTTCTGTGGCTAGGAGAAAAAGATATAACTAAATTATAGTCGGTTAAGTTTAATTAATTTATATATTTTAATTTTTTGCTACTTTAGAAAGTTCATGAAAAAAACTTGTTACACCATTTTCGGAAAGTGGGATGATAATATAATGTCTCCTTACCTTCTTCCAATTTTCCATCGTATAGAGCATTAAGAATCTTTCAACATAGCAAATGTAACAATCTTCTTCTAATTTATCTTATATATTGTTTTTACATGAAGAATCTTGCAATAATTCATATATATACACAAAAAGTTTAGTTGATAGTAGCAGGATAATTCTCTTCCTAGATATGTTCGGTCTTTCTAGTTGTATAACTGTTTATTCTTGTATCTAGCAATGAAATTGGTTCTCTTTCAGTGGATTTGAATTCTGTTGTTCATCAAGAGATTATTTTTTGGTTAAATATATGAGTTGTGTAAAATGAGTCTAATGATATTTTACCTCACAGCATTAATTTGTTCTAGCATTAATTTGTTCTCTTGTTGGGTGTGATGTACTTTAAGGGTCATTGATGTAAGCAGCTGGGATTTTCATATATTCCAATTAGGATTTTCACTTTTTTCGCACACAAATGAGTACTCCCATACATATAGTGAAAGTACAACTCCGGCCACTACTGCCAAATGCTTTGTCAGTAGTGGCACAACTCATGTCACTATTGACAAATGTTTTGTCAGTAGTGACTAGAGTTGTGATTTTCGCTATATCTGTGAGAGTACTCGTTTGTATGTGTTTTAGATTATCTTCACAACCACTTGCTGCTGCTGATGGGACAGTGGTTGGAAGTTGCAGTGCAAAACAAAGACTCGGATTAATGGAGTAATCAAACTTGACTGGAATATCTCTGAGAGTACTCGTTTCTATGTGTTTTAGATCATTTCAGAGTCTTATATATCTCCTCATGCTTTATGATGCAAGGAAATATCAAGATATTTAAAGTTAATTCAATATATACACAAGTGCGTGCGTGCGTGTGTGTGCGTTCGAGCTCTTACGTGTGTTTTGTCTATGTGTCAGGTATATAAATTTTATATTATTACTTGTTGTTAGATAAATATACACATTGTCCCGCCACATGGAGCTGTCTTTGAAATAAGAGTTGTTGATGGGTATGGTGCTCGATGGAATGAATATGGAAGTAAGTTTATTGGATTTTTAGAGCCATACTTGCAAGATGGTCACTCAAAAGGATTGAAGCATTATCCAGTCTTGCCAACACCATATCAGCCAACAACACCCGTGTAATTGAATACCACTTTTCCATTCTAGTTTGTGATTGTGTGTATTATTTGTATTTTTGATATTTAGCTAACAACTAGTACTCATATTCATATAAATGTTTTATGTTGGATCTTGAGCGTTGGGGTGAGGATTTGTTGCAAAATATAAATAAGAAGACGATGAAGATGACATGATATAATAATTGCAAGGAAAAAACAAAGCATATGATTTTTAATAATTGTTAGGCCAAATGCTGTCACTTTAAACAGTTTGCTAAATGCTTAATAATGGTTAAAGAAGAGAATAAAATGAGTAACAAATATTTAAGGAAAACAACTGATAACATAATAAATATTAAATTATTTATGCAAACCATTACAATAATCAAAATCACATAAGCTATGTTTTTTTTTCTTTATAAGCAAATTCATTGATAATGAGTAAAAGATGTACTCTATACTATAACAAAGTCCTAGGGCACAGGCACGGTTTCGTTGTTAACCTGAAGTCTGTATGATACCCATGTTTCCATCGGTACAGGCACTGGCACTCCTAGTGCGGTCTGGTTAACGGAGACTGGAGGTGGTGTTGCAGTAAAATACTTCCTTAGAATTATCCCCACTATTAATAGGATAATTTACCTCGCAGCATTAATTTGTTCTCTTGTTGGGTGTGATGTACCTTTAAGGGTCATTGATGTAAGCAGCTGGGATTTTCATATATTCCAATTAGGATTTTCACTTTTCTCGCACACAAATGAGTACTCCCATACATATAGTGAAAGTACAACTCCGGCCACTACTGGCAAATGCTTTGTCAGTAGTGGCACAACTCATGTCACTACTGACAAATGTTTTGTCAGTAGTGACTAGAGTTGTGATTTTCGCTATATCTGTGAGAGTACTCGTTTGTATGTGTTTTAGATCATCTTCACCACCACTTGCTATTGCTGATGGGACAGTGGTTGGAAGTTGCAGTGCCAAACAAAGACTCAGATTAATGGAGTAATCAAACTTGACTGGAATATCTGCGAGAGTACTCGTTTCTATGTGTTTTAGATCATTTCAAAGTCTTATATATCTCCTCATGCTTTATGATGCAAGGAAATATCAAGATATTTAAAGTTAATTCAATATATACACAAGTGCGTGCGTGCGTGCGTGTGCGTTCGAGCTCTTACGTGTGTTTTGTCTATGTGTCAGGTATATAAATTTTATATTATTACTTGTTGTTAGATAAATATACACATTGTCCCGCCACATGGAGCTATCTTTGAAATAAGAGTTGTTGATGGGTAGGGTGCTCGATGGAATGAATATGGAAGTAAGTTTATTGGATTTTTAGAGCCATACTTGCAAGATGGTCACTCAAAAGGATTGAAGCATTATCCAGTCTTGCCAACACCATATCAGCCAACAACACCCGTGTAATTGAATACCACTTTTCCATTCTAGTTTGTGATTGTGTGTATTATTTGTATTTTTGGTATTTAGCTAGCAACTAGTACTCATATTCATATAAATGTTTTATGTTGGATCTTGTGCGTTGGGGTGATGATTTGTTGCAAAATATAAATAAGAAGACGATGAAGATGACATGATATAATAATTGCAAGAAAAAAACAAAGCATATGATTATTAATAATTGTTAGGCCAAATGCTGTCACTTTAAACAGTTTGCTAAATGCTTAATAATGGTTAAAGAAGAGAATAAAATGAGTAACAAATATTTAAGGAAAACAACTGATAACATAATAAATATTAAATTATTTATGCAAACCATTACAATAATCAAAATCACATAAGCTATGTTTTTTTTTCTTTATAAGCAAATTCATTGATAATGAGTAAAAGATGTACTCTATACTATAACAAAGCCCTAGGGCACGGGCACGGTTTCGTTGTTATCCTGAAGTCTGTATGATACCCATGTTTCCATCGGTACAGGCACTGGCGCTCCTAGTGCGGTCTGGTTAACGGAGACTGGTGGTGGTGTTGCAGTAAAATACTTCCATATAATTATCCCCACTATTAATAGGATAATTTACCTCGCAGCATTAATTTGTTCTCTTGTTGGGTGTGATGTACCTTTAAGGGTCATTGATGTAAGCAGCTGGGATTTTCATATATTCCAATTAGGATTTTCACTTTTCTCGCACACAAATGAGTACTCCCATACATATAGTGAAAGTACAACTCCGGCCACTACTGCCAAATGCTTTGTCAGTAGTGGCACAACTCATGTCACTACTGGCAAATGTTTTGTCAGTAGTGACTAGAGTTATGATTTTCGCTATATCTGTGAGAATACTCGTTTGTATGTGTTTTAGATCATCTTCACCACCACTTGCTATTGCTGATGGGACAGTGGTTGGAAGTTGCAGTGCCAAACAAAGACTCGGATTAATGGAGTAATCAAACTTGACTGGAATATCTTCGAGCGTACTCGTTTCTATGTGTTTTAGATCATTTCAAAGTCTTATATATCTCCTCATGCTTTATGATGCAAGGAAATATCAAGATATTTAAAGTTCATTCAATATATACACAAGTGCATGCGTGCGTGCGTGCGTGTGCGTTCGAGCTCTTACGTGTGTTTTGTCTATGTGTCAGGTATATAAATTTTATATTATTACTTGTTGTTAGATAAATATACACATTGTCCCGCCACATGGAGCTGTCTTTGAAATAAGAGTTGTTGATGGGTATGGTGCTCGATGGAATGAATATGGAAGTAAGTTTAATGGATTTTTAGAGCCATACTTGCAAGATGGTCACTCAAAAGGATTGAAGCATTATCCAGTCTTGCCAACACCATATCAGCCAACAACACCCGTGTAATTGAATACCACTTTTCCATTCTAGTTTGTGATTGTGTGTATTATTTGTATTTTTGGTATTTAGCTAACAACTAGTACTCATATTCATATAAATGTTTTATGTTGGATCTTGAGCGTTGGGGTGAGGATTTGTTGCAAAATATAAATAAGAAGACGATGAAGATGACATGATATAATAATTGCAAGGAAAAAACAAAGCATATGATTATTAATAATTGTTAGGCCAAATGCTGTCACTTTAAACAGTTTGCTAAATGCTTAATAATGGTTAAAGAAGAGAATAAAATGAGTAACAAATATTTAAGGAAAACAACTGATAACATAATAAATATTAAATTATTTATGCAAACCATTACAATAATCAAAATCACATAAGCTATGTTTTTTTTTTCTTTATAAGCAAATTCATTGATAATGAGTAAAAGATGTACTCTATACTATAACAAAGTCCTAGGGCACGGGCACGGTTTCGTTGTTAACCTGAAGTCTGTATGATACCCATGTTTCCATCGGTACAGGCACTGGCACTCCTAGTGCGGTCTGGTTAACGGAGACTGGTGGTGGTGTTGCAGTAAAATACTTCCATAGAATTATCCCCACTATTAATAGGATAATTTACCTCGCAGCATTAATTTGTTCTCTTGTTGGGTGTGATGTACCTTTAAGGGTCATTGATGTAAGCAGCTGGGATTTTCATATATTCCAATTAGGATTTTCACTTTTCTCGCACACAAATGAGTACTCCCATACATATAGTGAAAGTACAACTCCGGCCACTACTGGCAAATGCTTTGTCAGTAGTGGCACAACTCATGTCACTACTGACAAATGTTTTGTCAGTAGTGACTAGAGTTGTGATTTTCGCTATATCTGTGAGAGTACTCGTTTGTATGTGTTTTAGATCATCTTCACCACCACTTGCTATTGCTGATGGGACAGTGGTTGGAAGTTGCAGTGCCAAACAAAGACTCAGATTAATGGAGTAATCAAACTTGACTGGAATATCTGCGAGAGTACTCGTTTCTATGTGTTTTAGATCATTTCAAAGTCTTATATATCTCCTCATGCTTTATGATGCAAGGAAATATCAAGATATTTAAAGTTAATTCAATATATACACAAGTGCGTGCGTGCGTGCGTGCGTGTGCGTTCGAGCTCTTACGTGTGTTTTGTCTATGTGTCAGGTATATAAATTTTATATTATTACTTGTTGTTAGATAAATATACAAATTGTCCCGCCACATGGAGCTATCTTTGAAATAAGAGTTGTTGATGGGTATGGTGCTCGATGGAATGAATATGGAAGTAAGTTTATTGGATTTTTAGAGCCATACTTGCAAGATGGTCACTCAAAAGGATTGAAGCATTATCCAGTCTTGCCAACACCATATCAGCCAACAACACCCGTGTAATTGAATACCACTTTTCCATTCTAGTTTGTGATTGTGTGTATTATTTGTATTTTCGGTATTTAGCTAGCAACTAGTACTCATATTCATATAAATGTTTTATGTTGGATCTTGTGCGTTGGGGTGAGGATTTGTTGCAAAATATAAATAAGAAGACGATGAAGATGACATGATATAATAATTGCAAGAAAAAAACAAAGCATATGATTATTAATAATTGTTAGGCCAAATGCTGTCACTTTAAACAGTTTGCTAAATGCTTAATAATGGTTAAAGAAGAGAATAAAATGAGTAACAAATATTTAAGGAAAACAACTGATAACATAATAAATATTAAATTATTTATGCAAACCATTACAATAATCAAAATCACATAAGCTATGTTTTTTTTTCTTTATAAGCAAATTCATTGATAATGAGTAAAAGATGTACTCTATACTATAACAAAGCCCTAGGGCACGGGCACGGTTTCGTTGTTATCCTGAAGTCTGTATGATACCCATGTTTCCATCGGTACAGGCACTGGCGCTCCTAGTGCGGTCTGGTTAACGGAGACTGGTGGTGGTGTTGCAGTAAAATACTTCCATATAATTATCCCCACTATTAATAGGATAATTTACCTCGCAGCATTAATTTGTTCTCTTGTTGGGTGTGATGTACCTTTAAGGGTCATTGATGTAAGCAGCTGGGATTTTCATATATTCCAATTAGGATTTTCACTTTTCTCGCACACAAATGAGTACTCCCATACATATAGTGAAAGTACAACTCCGGCCACTACTGCCAAATGCTTTGTCAGTAGTGGCACAACTCATGTCACTACTGGCAAATGTTTTGTCAGTAGTGACTAGAGTTATGATTTTCGCTATATCTGTGAGAATACTCGTTTGTATGTGTTTTAGATCATCTTCACCACCACTTGCTATTGCTGATGGGACAGTGGTTGGAAGTTGCAGGGCCAAACAAAGACTCGGATTAATGGAGTAATCAAACTTGACTGGAATATCTGCGAGAGTACTCGTTTCTATGTGTTTTAGATCATTTCAAAGTCTTATATATCTCCTCATGCTTTATGATGCAAGGAAATATCAAGATATTTAAAGTTAATTCAATATATACACAAGTGCGTGCGTGCGTGCGTGTGCGTTCGAGCTCTTACGTGTGTTTTGTCTATGTGTCAGGTATATAAATTTTATATTATTACTTGTTGTTAGATAAATATACACATTGTCCCGCCACATGGAGCTATCTTTGAAATAAGAGTTGTTGATGGGTATGGTGCTCGATGGAATGAATATGGAAGTAAGTTTATTGGATTTTTAGAGCCATACTTGCAAGATGGTCACTCAAAAGGATTGAAGCATTATCCAGTCTTGCCAACACCATATCAGCCAACAACACCCGTGTAATTGAATACCACTTTTCCATTCTAGTTTGTGATTGTGTGTATTATTTGTATTTTCGGTATTTAGCTAGCAACTAGTACTCATATTCATATAAATGTTTTATGTTGGATCTTGTGCGTTGGGGTGAGGATTTGTTGCAAAATATAAATAAGAAGACGATGAAGATGACATGATATAATAATTGCAAGAAAAAAACAAAGCATATGATTATTAATAATTGTTAGGCCAAATGCTGTCACTTTAAACAGTTTGCTAAATGCTTAATAATGGTTAAAGAAGAGAATAAAATGAGTAACAAATATTTAAGGAAAACAACTGATAACATAATAAATATTAAATTATTTATGCAAACCATTACAATAATCAAAATCACATAAGCTATGTTTTTTTTTCTTTATAAGCAAATTCATTGATAATGAGTAAAAGATGTACTCTATACTATAACAAAGCCCTAGGGCACGGGCACGGTTTCGTTGTTATCCTGAAGTCTGTATGATACCCATGTTTCCATCGGTACAGGCACTGGCGCTCCTAGTGCGGTCTGGTTAACGGAGACTGGTGGTGGTGTTGCAGTAAAATACTTCCATATAATTATCCCCACTATTAATAGGATAATTTACCTCGCAGCATTAATTTGTTCTCTTGTTGGGTGTGATGTACCTTTAAGGGTCATTGATGTAAGCAGCTGGGATTTTCATATATTCCAATTAGGATTTTCACTTTTCTCGCACACAAATGAGTACTCCCATACATATAGTGAAAGTACAACTCCGGCCACTACTGCCAAATGCTTTGTCAGTAGTGGCACAACTCATGTCACTACTGACAAATGTTTTGTCAGTAGTGACTAGAGTTGTGATTTTCGCTATATCTGTGAGAGTACTCGTTTGTATGTGTTTTAGATCATCTTCACCACCACTTGCTATTGCTGATGGGACAGTGGTTGGAAGTTGCAGTGCCAAACAAAGACTCAGATTAATGGAGTAATCAAACTTGACTGGAATATCTGCGAGAGTACTCGTTTCTATGTGTTTTAGATCATTTCAAAGTCTTATATATCTCCTCATGCTTTATGATGCAAGGAAATATCAAGATATTTAAAGTTAATTCAATATATACACAAGTGCGTGCGTGCGTGCGTGTGCGTTCGAGCTCTTACGTGTGTTTTGTCTATGTGTCAGGTATATAGATTTTATATTATTACTTGTTGTTAGATAAATATACACATTGTCCCGCCACATGGAGTTGTCTTTGAAATAAGAGTTGTTGATGGGTATGGTGCTCGATGGAATGAATATGGAAGTAAGTTTATTGGATTTTTAGAGCCATACTTGCAAGATGGTCACTCAAAAGGATTGAAGCATTATCTAGTCTTGCCAACACCATATCAGCCAACAACACCCGTGTAATTGAATACCACTTTTCCATTCTAGTTTGTGATTGTGTGTATTATTTGTATTTTTGGTATTTAGCTAACAACTAGTACTCATATTCATATAAATGTTTTATGTTGGATCTTGTGCGTTGGGGTGAGGATTTGTTGCAAAATATAAATAAGAAGACGATGAAGATGACATGATATAATAATTGCAAGAAAAAAACAAAGCATATGATTATTAATAATTGTAAGGCCAAATGTTGTTACTTTAAACAGTTTGCTAAATGCTTAATAATGGTTAAAGAAGAGAATAAAATGAGTAACAAATATTTAAGGAAAACAACTGATAACATAATAAATATTAAATTATTTATGCAAACCATTACAATAATCATAATCACATAAGCTATGTTTTTTTTTTCTTTATAAGGAAATTCATTGATAATGAGTAAAAGATGTACTCTATACTATAACAAAGTCCTAGGGCACGGGCACGGTTTCGTTGTTATCCTGAAGTCTGTATGATACCCATGTTTCCATTGGTACAGGCACTGGCACTCCTAGTGCGGTCTGGTTAACGGAGACTGGTGGTGGTGTTGCAGTAAATTACTTCCATAGAATTATCCCCACTATTAATAGGATAATTTACCTCGCAGCATTAATTTGTTCTCTTGTTGGGTGTGATGTACCTTTAAGGGTCATTGATGTATGCAGCTGGGATTTTCATATATTCCAATTAGGATTTTCACTTTTCTCGCACACAAATGAGTACTCCCATACATATAGTGAAAGTACAACTCCGGCCACTACTGCCAAATGCTTTGTCAGTAGTGGCACAACTCATGTCACTACTGACAAATGTTTTGTCAGTAGTGACTAGAGTTGTGATTTTCGCTATATCTGTGAGAGTACTCGTTTGTATGTGTTTTAGATCATCTTCACCACCACTTGCTATTGCTGATGGGACAGTGGTTGGAAGTTGCAGTGCCAAACAAAGACTCAGATTAATGGAATAATCAAACTTGACTGGAATATCTGCGAGAGTACTCGTTTCTATGTGTTTTAGATCATTTCAAAGTCTTATATATCTCCTCATGCTTTATGATGCAAGGAAATATCAAGATATTTAAAGTTAATTCAATATATACACAAGTGCGTGCGTGCGTGCGTGTGCGTTCGAGCTCTTACGTGTGTTTTGTCTATGTGTCAGGTATATAAATTTTATATTATTACTTGTTGTTAGATAAATATACACATTGTCCCGCCACATGGAGCTATCTTTGAAATAAGAGTTGTTGATGGGTATGGTGCTCGATGGAATGAATATGGAAGTAAGTTTATTGGATTTTTAGAGCCATACTTGCAAGATGGTCACTCAAAAGGATTGAAGCATTATCTAGTCTTGCCAACACCATATCAGCCAACAACACCCGTGTAATTGAATACCACTTTTCCATTCTAGTTTGTGATTGTGTGTATTATTTGTATTTTTGGTATTTAGCTAACAACTAGTACTCATATTCATATAAATGTTTTATGTTGGATCTTGTGCGTTGGGGTGAGGATTTGTTGCAAAATATAAATAAGAAGACGATGAAGATGACATGATATAATAATTGCAAGAAAAAAACAAAGCATATGATTATTAATAATTGTTAGGCCAAATGCTGTTACTTTAAACAGTTTGCTAAATGCTTAATAATGGTTAAAGAAAAGAATAAAATGAGTAACAAATATTTAAGGAAAACAACTGATAACATAATAAATATTAAATTATTTATGCAAACCATTACAATAATCAAAATCACATAAGCTATGTTTTTTTTTTTCTTTATAAGCAAATTCATTGATAATGAGTAAAAGATGTAATCTATACTATAACAAAGTCCTAGGGCACGGGCACGGTTTCGTTGTTATCCCGAAGTCTGTATGATACCCATGTTTCCATCGGTACAGGCACTGGCACTCCTAGTGCGGTCTGGTTAACGGAGACTGGTGGTGGTGTTGCAGTAAAATACTTCCATAGAATTATCCCCATTATTAATAGGATAATTTACCTCGCAGCATTAATTTGTTCTCTTGTTGGGTGTGATGTACCTTTAAGGGTCATTGATGTAAGCAGCTGGGATTTTCATATATTCCAATTAGGATTTTCACTTTTCTCGCACACAAATGAGTACTCCCATACATATAGTGAAAGTACAACTCCGGCCACTACTGCCAAATGCTTTGTCAGTAGTGGCACAACTCATGTCACTACTGGCAAATGTTTTGTCAGTAGTGACTAGAGTTATGATTTTTGCTATATCTGTGAGAATACTCGTTTGTATGTGTTTTAGATCATCTTCACCACCACTTGCTATTGCTGATGGGACAGTGGTTGGAAGTTGCATTGCCAAACAAAGACTCAGATTAATGGAGTAATCAAACTTGACTGGAATATCTGCGAGAGTACTCGTTTCTATGTGTTTTAGATCATTTCAAAGTCTTATATATCTCCTCATGCTTTATGATGCAAGGAAATATCAAGATATTTAAAGTTAATTCAATATATACACAAGTGCGTGCGTGCGTGCGTGTGCGTTCGAGCTCTTACGTGTGTTTTGTCTATGTGTCAGGTATATAAATTTTATATTATTACTTGTTGTTAGATAAATATACACATTGTCGCGCCACATGGAGTTGTCTTTGAAATAAGAGTTGTTGATGGGTATGGTGCTCGATGGAATGAATATGGAAGTAAGTTTATTGGATTTTTAGAGCCATACTTGCAAGATGGTCACTCAAAAGGATTGAAGCATTATCTAGTCTTGCCAACACCATATCAGCCAACAACACCCGTGTAATTGAATATCACTTTTCCATTCTAGTTTGTGATTGTGTGTATTATTTGTATTTTTGGTATTTAGCGAACAACTAGTACTCATATTCATATAAATGTTTTATGTTGGATCTTGTGCGTTGGGGTGAGGATTTGTTGCAAAATATAAATAAGAAGACGATGAAGATGACATGATATAATAATTGCAAGAAAAAACAAAGCATATGATTATTAATAATTGTTAGGCCAAATGTTGTTACTTTAAACAGTTTGCTAAATGCTTAATAATGGTTAAAGAAGAGAATAAAATGAGTAACAAATTTTTAAGGAAAACAACTGATAACATAATAAATATTAAATTATTTATGCAAACCATTACAATAATCAAAATCACATAAGCTATGTTTTTTTTTCTTTATAAGCAAATTCATTGATAATGAGAAAAAGATGTACTCTATACTATAACAAAGTCCTAGGGCACGGGCACGGTTTCGTTGTTATCCTGAAGTCTGTATGATACCCATGTTTCCATCGGTACAGGCACCGGCACTCCTAGTGCGGTCTGGTTAACGGAGACTGGTGGTGGTGTTGCAGTAAAATACTTCCATAGAATTATCCCCACTATTAATAGGATAATTTACCTCGCAGCATTAATTTGTTCTCTTGTTGGGTGTGATGTACCTTTAAGGGTCATTGATGTATGCAGCTGGGATTTTCATATATTCCAATTAGGATTTTCACTTTTCTCGCACACAAATGAGTACTCCCATACATATAGTGAAAGTACAACTCCGGCCACTACTGCCAAATGCTTTGTCAGTAGTGGCACAACTCATGTCACTACTGACAAATGTTTTTTTCCGTAGTGACTAGAGTTATGATTTTCGCTATATCTGTGAGAATACTCGTTTGTATGTGTTTTAGATCATCTTCACCACCACTTGCTATTGCTGATGGGACAGTGGTTGGAAGTTGCAGTGCCAAATAAAGACTCAGATTAATGGAGTAACCAAACTTGACTGGAATATCTGCGAGAGTACTCGTTTCTATGTGTTTTAGATCATTTCAAAGTCTTATATATATCCTCATGCTTTATGATGCAAGGAAATATCAAGATATTTAAAGTTAATTCAATATATACACAAGTGCGTGCGTGCGTGTGTGTTCGAGCTCTTACGTGTGTTTTGTCTATGTGTCAGGTATATAAATTTTATATTATTACTTGTTGTTAGATAAATATACACATTGCCCCGCCACACGGAGTTGTCTTTGAAATAAGAGTTGTTGATGGGTATGGTGCTCGATGGAATGAATATGGAAGTAAGTTTATTGGATTTTTAGAGCCATACTTGCAAGATGGTCACTCAAAAGGATTGAAGCATTATCTAGTCTTGCCAACACCATATCAGCCAACAACACCCGTGTAATTGAATACCACTTTTCCATTCTAGTTTGTGATTGTGTGTATTATTTGTATTTTTGGTATTTAGCTAACAACTAGTACTCATATTCATATAAATGTTTTATGTTGGATCTTGTGCGTTGGGGTGAGGATTTGTTGCAAAATATAAATAAGAAGACGATGAAGATGACATGATATAATAATTGCAAGAAAAAAACAAAGCATATGACTATTAATAATTGTTAGGCCAAATGCTGTTACTTTAAACAGTTTGCTAAATGCTTAATAATGGTTAAAGAAGAGAATAAAATGAGTAACAAATATTTAAGGAAAACAACTGATAACATAATAAATATTAAATTATTTATGCAAACCATTACAATAATCAAAATCACATAAGCTATGTTTTTTTTTTCTTTATAAGCAAATTCATGGATAATGAGTAAAAGATGTACTCTATACTATAACAAAGTCCTAGGGCACGGGCACGGTTTCGTTGTTATCCCGAAGTCTGTATGATACCCATGTTTCCATCGGTACAGGCACTGGCACTCCTAGTGCGGTCTGGTTAACGGAGACTGGTGGTGGTGTTGCAGTAAATTACTTCCATAGAATTATCCCCACTATTAATAGGATAATTTACCTCGCAGCATTAATTTGTTCTCTTGTTGGGTGTGATGTACCTTTAAGGGTCATTGATGTATGCAGCTGGGATTTTCATATATTCCAATTAGGATTTTCACTTTTCTCGCACACAAATGAGTACTCCCATACATATAGTGAAAGTACAACTCCGGCCA